>NW_016815254.1:1821277-1841517 GCF_001698545.2 Rhinopithecus bieti
TTTTTTTTTTTTTTTTTTTTCTAGAGTGTTGCTCTGTCGCCCAGGCTGGAGTGCAGTGGCGCAATCTCGGCTCACTGCAAGGTCCACCTCCCAGGTTCACGCCATTTTCCTGCCTCAGCCTCCCAAGTAGCTGGAACTACAGGCGCCTGCCACCACGCCCGGCTAATTTTTTGTATTTTTAGTAGAGACAGGATTTCACCATGTTGGCCAGGATGGTCTGGATCTCCTGACCTCGTGATCCACCTGCCTCGGCCTCCCAAAGTGCTGGGATTACAGGCGTGAGGCACCGCGCCCAGCCTTAAAAAAACTATTGTCAATAGGTTTAAGATTTAAGGGAAAACATAAAAAATGTTGAGGAGCAAAATTGAAACTATAAAAAAGAATATAGTGGAATTTCTAGAGCTGAAAAGTACAATATCTGAAATTAAAAAATCATCAAATGGACTATCTCACTCTGTCCCCCTGGCTGGAGTGCAGTGGTACAATCTTGGCTCACTGCAACCTCTACCTCTCGGGTTCAAGCGATTTTCATGCCTCAGCCTCCCAAGTAGCTGGGACTACAGGTGCATGCCACCACACCCAGCTAATTTTTTTGTATTTTTAGTAGAAATGGGGTTTCGCCATGTTGGCCAGGCTGGTCTCAAACTCCTGGCCTCAAGTGATCCTCCCACCTCGGCCTCCCAAAGTGATGGGATTACAGGCATGGGTCAATGTGCCCACTGTCCTTTTTTTTCTTCTTCTTCTCGTTTTCATCCTCTCTGCCATATGGATAGTTACTATTGCTATATGTTCAAGTCCACTGATCTTTTCTTCTTCATTATTTAAGCTGCTGTTAAGCCCATTCAATGAATATTTTATTTCAGACATTGTACTTTTCAGCTCTAGAAATTCCGTTGTATTCTTTTTTATAGTTTCAGTCTTGCTCAACATTTTTATGTTTTCCCTTAAATTCTTAAACATATTGACAATAGCTTTTTTATAGTTCTTGTTACCCAATCACATATTCTTCTATTATTTCTGGGTCTATTTCTGTTGACTGATTTTTTTTTTTTTCTCTTGTTTATGAACCACATTTTCCTTCTCTTTGTATATCTAGTAATTTTTGATTGGATGTTGGATATTGGATTTCTATACGGCTTGGCGTCTTGTCAAAACTAGCAGATCAGTTTGATCTTTTTTGATGCTTGCTTTTAAGATTGGTTAGGGAAGGTCCAGAGTAGCCTTTACTTTAGGGCTAGTTTAGCCCTACTGCATATACATGAAGCCCTTCTGGGGTCTTTTCTGAATGCCGCAAGGGTTCAACAAGGTCTTTCCATTCTCCCTGGTTGGAACTGGAATGTTTCCCAGCCCAGTGGGAGCTCAGGAAATTGTTTAGCTTACAGCTCCCTAAGAGTTTATTTATTTATTTTTGCCCAGTGTCATGGAGTTGCATGGACTCAAGGGGGCTCAAGATTTCTGGAGCTCTTTCTCTGCATACCTCTGTCTTCTCTGGTACTTTGCCTCACAAATTCCAGCCTCCTCAGTCTCCTCAAACGCTGATCTTTTTTGTCCTCATCATAGCAAGATTGTCATGTCTACTTGGGTCCCCTTCTTTGTGGTCTGGAAAGTGCCTCCAGGCAGAAAGCCAGGAATATTGTAGGGATCTTTTCATTTCTTTCTCTTTTCTCAGGGATCACAATTCCTCACTGTGTATTGTACAATGAAAACAACTGTTTCATATATTATGGCCAATTTTCTAGTTGTTGCCAGTGAGAGGGCAAGTCAAATTCCAGTTACTTTTCATGTCTGGAAGTAGAAGTTTCTTCACAGCAATCGGTTTTTGCACTGCTAGAATTGTTCTTGATAAGTCAATACAAGTATTTTCCAGAGAAGTCCAAGTATCTTCTCTTTCTTTCTTCCCTGCTGCTACTGACAGATTACTTCCTAGTCTATGCTTTTTCCCCTCAAGCATCTAAGGAATTACATTTCCCTTGTTTTGTTATAGCAACCATCTGTTCCTCTAGCTTTTCCTCTGCTGGTGCTACTTCAGTGTCACTTTTCCTGTGGTGGGTAACCACTAGGGGTAGGGCTTGAGGCTTTCTGTTATTCAGCTCCTTTTGGGGATTCCTACTGTGGTGCATGAAGCTTGGCAGTCATCTGCTGGCTGGATCAAATGCATGCTGAAATGGATTCTCTCCATATTCAATTTCCCCTTTTGTAAGTGCCCAAATATCAGCTCAAGCTCATCATTTCTAAAACGTAGAGACCCTACTTTCCTCATTCCAAAATTAAAAATATATATTATATATACACATCATTTCTTACATACAAACTATAGAGAATAATATAATAAACACACATCAATCCAACACCTAGCTGAAAAAAATATAAAGCATTCAGATATAGCTGAAGCCCTCAGTGTATCCCTCTCATTTATATTTTCCTTCCTGCCTTCCTTCTAGGAAGTAACCAGTTTTCTCAATTTGGTGTTTTCTTTTTTTTTTTTTCTGAGACGGAGTCTCCCTCTGTGGCCCAGGCTGGAGTGCAGTGGCGCGATTTCGGCTCACTGCAAGCTCCGCCTCCCGGGTTCACGCCATTCTCCTGCCTCAGCCTCCTGAGTAGCTGGGACTACAGGTGCCCGCCACCACGCCCAGCTAATTTTTTGTATTTTTTAGTAGAGACGAGGTTTCACTGTGTTAGCCAGGGTGGTTTCGATCTCCTGACCTCGTGATCCACCCGCCTCAGCCTCCCAAAGTGCTGGGATTACAGGCGTGAGCCACCGTGCCCAGCCAAATTGGTGTTTTCAATTCCCATTATATATACAGGAATGTTTAGAAATATATACATATATATATATAATTGTGTGTGTATGCATATATTTATATAAGCTATATATCCCTAAACAATAAAAAGCCTTTTACATGTTTTTAGCTCCACTCATTCTTCCATCCAGGGTTATAGCTTTTCTGAGCTTCTGTGTTTGAATGCAACAGACAAACCAGAGACACTCAACAGGATTCTATTTGCCAGGGGCTAAGTGTTTTCCCAGTAGAGTGGTTATCTTGGGAGGTGGGGGGGTGGTGGAAAAGGAGCCAGTACAACTGCTTGATTCAATTAATATACAGCCATGGTCATCTTAGGAAAAGAGCAATTCTGNCCTCAGCCTCCCAAAGTGCTGGGATTACAGGCGTGAGCCACCGTGCCCAGCCAAATTGGTGTTTTCAATTCCCATTATATATACAGGAATGTTTAGAAATATATACATATATATATATAATTGTGTGTGTATGCATATATTTATATAAGCTATATATCCCTAAACAATAAAAGCCTTTTACATGTTTTAGCTCCACTCATTCTTCCATCCAGGGTTATAGCTTTTCTGAGCTTCTGTGTTTGAATGCAACAGACAAACCAGAGACACTCAACAGGATTCTATTTGCCAGGGGCTAAGTGTTTTCCCAGTAGAGTGGTTATCTTGGGAGGTGGGGGGGTGGTGGAAAAGGAGCCAGTACAACTGCTTGATTCAATTAATATACAGCCATGGTCATCTTAGGAAAAGAGCAATTCTGGCTACAGCAAGAGTTTGCCATTTGGTTTTGTTTCCTGAACTCATGGCAGAATTCTGGGAAGAACAAAAGGGTTACAAGGAAGAACTAACTGTACAACTACTACCGACGCTACCACTGCCACAAGTACCATCACATCTGTCTCACGTGCCCATTACAAGTCAGGAACTGTTATATGTGTTTTTCAAAGCATAATCTTCTAATTCCCAAAACAATCCTCAGAGTAAAGAAACTAAGGCTACAGAGACCTTAACTATACCTTTCTCCTGAATCTCAGACCCTCATTCCAAGTGTTAATGAGCATCTTTATTCAGAGAGTGCACAGACATGTTAAACACGTCTAAAACTTTGTCCTGTCTGTAGCTTCTCCCCTCTTTTCCTCCCAGTTAACAGATGTGGAATTAAACCTCTTAGATCCAAGTCTAATCAACTGCTGTCCTGCCCCAAAGTCTTCAATAGTTTCCCACTACTTGAAGAATTAAGTACAAACTCCTCACCCTGGCATTTGAAGTCTCTGCAGTAGGTCCCCGACCTATGTTTCTAGCTTTATCTCCTACTTTTTTCCTATACCCCAGCCTAATCAAACTATTTGCTTTTCTCCAAATATGCCACACATATTCCTCTCTCGTGACCTTGCTCATGCTGTTTCCCTTACCTGAATGTTCTTCTTTCCTCTACCTAGCTACCCACTGAAATTCTGTGCACTTTTCAAAGTCAATTTTAAATTTCCAGCTCCTCCCTGTCCCTTGTTCTTCATTCCCCAATCACAATATTATTTTTCCTCCTTTAGCCCCAATTGCATTTTGTTGGTACATCCCTTCTCTTCTTGAATTATACAGTGATTCTCTGTGTGCTTGACTTTTCTTTGTCATGAAACTGTAAACTCCAAGAGAGCACAAGCTGTGTCCTCCTCAACTTTGCTTCCCTAGCACCCAGAAGGATATAGTGCTGTATTAAATCACTGGATTGATGTAGTACTTTCTGTCTTAAGGCCAATATGCAAATAATTCACACTGAAACATGACCAATGTGTATAAGGACTGAAATTGCATCTTTCAGTCTGAAAGGCTAAGGTCATTCTCCAGTCCTAGCCCATATCCTTGACCCCAAGCAAGCTGAGAAACAATCACTGTAATTCAGTGAGAGGGAGTTGGACTTATCTGCTGAGCGTAAGAAGAGGCCTTAACTAATCAAGAAGCTGGGAAAGCTGGAAGACTTTACACAGATCTTGCCTGAAACTAGGAGGAGGTACTCAGTTGGTAAATTGATTTTTTTTTCTTCCTCTCTAAAGGCATCATAAAAATATCTAGGTATAGTTTTGCTTAGAAGGTAGTTAAGAATTTAGAACACAGTGTGAGTGTGTGTGTGTGTCTGTGTGTGCGCACATGGTGTGCCCAGAGTGAGGGCTGCATTGCTCCTGATCTTTGGCCCACAGCCACAGCAGATATAAGGGGTTGCCCTGGGCCTGGTCCTCTCCCGTGCAGTTCTACTGACCGTTTGGCACTGGAGAACGCAGAGGTACATGACAGGCCATCTTTTGACCATTTGTTTCTGTCATGATTTTTTTTTCCTTAAAGAGGAAAAAGAGGCTTGTGTTGTTTGTGTAATTTCCTTCTTTGCTTTGGCCTATGCCAAGCTGTCAGCCATTCTAGTCCTCTTCTTTCTCCAAATTAATATACAACATGTCATCACCTCTTTTTAAAAATAAAGATCCAGCTCTTCAGCTCCAACGACCTTAAAAAGCTCTTTTAACTCAACATTTCTAACCTCAGACTCATGTTTGCTTCTCTTTCCCTTCCTTCCTCTGACACCCCTCTCTACCTCCTCCCACAAAAGAAAACTGGATCAGCTACTGGACTTTTGTTAAAGGCCCCCAGTTTATTTGGTCACTCAATTCAAAACCTTGGCATCATTTGTAATTCTCCTCTTTGACTTGCCACCTCTGTCCCCCACCTTTAGTCAAATCTTTCTAGTGTAGTATTCTTTTGTAGTATCCCTCACATCTATTCCCAAGGCCATTTTCAGTTCAAGCCACTCATCACCAAGGAATGGAGGATAGGATAGTGGGAGGGGACTGGAGTATCACTTGGGATTTTTTTCAAACTACACGTTTTGCCTCTTCTACCCCAAGATTCTCATGTCTACTGGGGAGCCAGGAAGTTATAGCTTGGAAAACTCCATGGGTGCCACTGACACACACTGCTTAGCACCACTCATTCAAGCTCTGGCTGCCTGGACACCTGTAATCATCTCCAGCCAATCTCTTTGGCTTCTATTGCCTTTACCTGGTGATCTTAAAACACTACTTCAACATGACACCTTCTATTCAAATAGTCTCCAGCATCTCTCGACTGACTTCAGGATCAGGCCCAAACTTGGTGACACTCCATAATCTGATACCATCTTCTTTCTCTGCAGTGTCCTCAAGTAAGGGTACCCCCAGGGGTTTTCTCACCCTCTTTCCTTATTCTATACACTCCACTCAGAAGAACAAGGGTATTCTTGGAGTTCCATCTCCTATCTGTATACTGATGACTACCAGATCTCTACCTTCAATACAGATCCCTTTCCTGCAAGCCTGTACTATCCAACTGCTTATTCTCAAAGTGTCCAACTTACTATGTCCACCTTTTCCTCCCTTCCCTGTCTCACTACATGGCATTGCTGCCCACCAGTCACTCAGTCTGGATACCTGGGAATCATCCTTTGCTCTTCTGTGTCCCATACCCTTATCCATGCCCAATAAGACACTAAGTCATTTTATTTATTTACAATATCTCCTGAGTCTGATCTCGCCATTCCGTCTCAGATGCCTGACACAGACTCTTACTATTTGTCTTCTGGCCCACGGGTCTCCCTTTCTCTGGCCTTGCCCTCTGTAATCAATTCATCCTCCACACTGCCAACAGTGTAATTTTTCTAGAATGCAAATCTGATCATGTCACTCTCCTGCTTATTAAAATCCTTCAGTGTCTCCCCACTGACTTGAGGATAAAGCCCAATGACTGCACACAAAGCCCTTCATGACCCACTCTGCCCTCCTCAATAGACACAACTTCTGCCCACTGAAGAAAGCTTATACCAAATTCCTTTGGTTTCCAGATGTAGCCCCTTCTCTCAGGGTTCTACACCTTAGAAGTTATATTCCTACTGCTTGGAATGATTTCCTCTTTTTTTGTCTTCCTGACTAACTCCTTCTGGTTTTTCAATTCTCAGATCTAGAGCATCTTCCTCTAGAAAGCCTTTCTTGCTCTCCACGCCAGAGATTCTGTACTCCTCCTCTGTGCTTATCTCTGTCACAGCATTTATGATACTATCTGCGGTGCATATGGGGTTTGGAGGGCTTTTTCTTTCCCTCTCCAAACTCTCTGAAGGAAGGAATTGTATTTTTTTTTTCCTTTCTATACCCAGAACCTAGACCAGAAAACAGCCAATAATAAACACTGAACATTTGTTGAATAAGTACATAATTGTACCTTTTCCAGCTTTCCCTCCCACTATTACCTCCAAAAACCATCTTCTCCAGTCAATACATCTTTTAACCTCCCATCTACACACTTGTTCTTTCCACTTCCACACTTCCATGTCATTTCTCCCTTTGTTGACTGGTGGACAGCGATATAGTGAGACAGAGAGGGGAGGAGGAGGTCAACATAGTAATTTGAAAACTTTGAGTTTAAGAGGCATGCAGTAAGCAGTTAGATAGTGCTTTCCCTCCTCTCTGATCTTTTTCTCTATTTATGTAATTATGCCTGAACCTCCAGGTCCAGCTTGAATTCCGTCTTCTCCACCTGAGCACAAATACCACCTATGACCTCCTTCCAAATGTTCTATCTTGGCTCTCATCAAGTAGTGTTCTGAATGAGAAGTTATCTTTTTGTGAATGCATGCCTCATCTCATCTCTTCCCCTAGAGCTTGTGCTCTCTTAGGGTGGAGGCCACAGTGTTTAGCCATGGGCCTTCCTCATAGTAGGCCTTGAATAAATGTGTTGCTGCATGTTTAGTTCATAGAGTGACTAATCATCCTCGTTTGCCCAAAACTGAGGGGGTTCCTGGGACATGGGATTTTCAGTACTCGAACTGGAAAAGTCTCTAGCAAACCAGGATGAGTTGGTCACCCTAGAGGTTCTCCTAAGCAGCTTTGAAGGTCTGTGTGTGCAGTCACATGGTGTTTCCTCTGGTACATATTCCCTGCTTTGTTTCCACATCTGAACTTTAATTGATGTGAGCTTTCATCATTGGAGCCAAGCTCCATGCAGGCTGACTTCATCTCATTCACCACTATACTCCAAGCACCTGGAACAGGCCAGGCACATTATAGGAGGTTAATTAATGCTTTTTGATGGAATGAAAAGAAAACATTAAGCACCATTACATTTCTTGATAATCTCATTTTCCTTCTAGCTAGTAGGCTCCAAAGTTCCATAAACACAAAATTTTTTAAGTGCTAGGCAAGAATAATCTTATGCTAATCCATTCTAATTTCATTTTTTTGTAAATGTCTTTGTACAGAGTGAATAAAGAGAGCCTTGAATTTCCACTGATGTTTATAAGAATGGAGAACTCCAGATATGCTAGAACACAAAAAATTGCTCCTGAACATGGCAGAAGTCACCAAGACCAAACTCCTAAGGGAAAAAAGAGGAGTGTCACATAGATGAGAGAGACTTTAAGTGGGGATCTCATTTGATCTCTTTCTGCCAGATTCTTTATATGAATGGTGCCTAGCATATAGCATATAGGTGTTAAATTTATGGTAGAGATTATACGTGTATTTAGTTTATTTTATTTTGAGACAAGAGTCTCGCTCTGTCCCCCAGGCTGGAGTACAGTGGCGCAATCTCAGCTCACTGCAACCTCCGCCTCCCGGGTTCAAGTGATTCTCCTGCCTCAGCCTCCCAAGTAGCTGGGACTACAGGCACCCGCCACCATGCCCAGATAAATTTTGTATTTTTAGTAGAGGTGGGGTTTCACTATCTTGCCCAGGCTGGTCTCAAACTCCCGATCTCAGGTGATCCACCCACCTTGGCCTCCCAAAGTGCTGGGATCACAGGCGTGAGACACTGCACCTGGCCAAGATTATATTTACATTTACCTACAGACACACAAATTTTTGAAAAAGCCATATTGTTGGCTATAGAAGTCAAAGCATAGGGTCTGAAAACATTAATTTCCAATTTAATAATTCCTGAAAACTCTTAGTACTACCAGTATTATTTTATCAAACTGTAGACAACACCTTACATAGAAGACAATAGTGAGTTTGTAGGATTTTCAAAGTAATTTGATCCAAAATAGTAACCCAATGAGAGAGAATACATTGCTGACATTCAGCAGCTAGGTATTTTAAGACAGGGACTGCCTCAAAACCTACTAGATGCTGCCTTCAGATGGATGAAAGCAGAAGACCACTTATAGATTTACATAAAGCATGCATATTAGAGGAACGTGAAGGAACCATATAGCACTTTTGAATCACTGCTCTTTATGATATACCCAGAGGACAGCTATGTGTTGAAGTTAATCTCTACTTTTTCTTTGCCCATCCACTTCCAGGTCAAATTCCGACACAAGGTGTGGCATAATATATTCTCCTCTCGCAACGAAAATTTACCTTTTGGTAATAGTTGTGTGGAATAAGTAAATTCATTGAGATACAGAAATCTTCATAGTGCTGGAGAAATGTGGTAAGCTAATTTCTTGAATGGCAGGCATTTTTCTTCTTTTTTTGGTCTTCTCCATATGAACATTTTGTTTTGTTTCTTTTCTTTTCTTTTCTTTTCTTTTGAGATGGAGTTTTGCTCTTGTTGCCCAGGCTGGAGTGCAATAGCGTGATCTCAGCTCACTGCAGCCTCTGCCTCCCGGATTCAAGGGATTCTCCTGTCTCAGCCTCCCGAGTAGCTGGGATTACAGGCACATGCCACCACACCTGGATAATTTTTATATTTTTAGTAGAGATGGGTTTCACCATGTTGGTCAGGCTGGTCTCAAACTCCTGACCTCAGGTGATCTGCATGCCTCGGTCTACCAAACCGCTGGGATTACAGGTATGGGCCACTACACCTGGCCTTTGTTTTGTTTCAAGACTGACTTCAAACATTACTTTTTCTGTTAAATTTTCTCTTTCTTCCCAAACCAAATTAGATCCTTTATTCCACTGTTTTGCCACCACACCATAAAAAATATTTCTGATAATTGTTTGTTCATTTGTTTATGTTGTCCCTCCTCACTAGATTGATTTTAAGGCCATCCTCATCTACCTCTTTATTCCTAGTGACTGGCATATTGCCTGACAAACAGAAGGCACCTGGAAAATGTTTGCAGGGTTGAATTAAAGTGTGGAGAGTTTGCTAACATCAGGTTCTTTCGTCCCACTCTGCAAGGGCAAGGGTATATTGGCACGAGTTGAGCCCCTTCAAACTATGTCCTGGTTCCTCATCTATACAGGTAAAGAACTGGGTAGACCAGGGGCTATTGAACATTTATGATTACAGCCCATTTAGATGGGGCAAAAGATTTCATAGTTATGGAAAGATGATTCTGTGATAATCAGAAAGTGTAACTACGGGAGCAGGTTTTGGGGGATTAATAATACCTCTGCTGTATGGACAGCCCACATTCAGTCCATCTGCAAATCCTATATACTCCTCGTCCAAAATAAATCTCCAGTCTAGCCATCTCTACTGCCACTAGCCTAGTCTAAGCTCCTGGCTGACCAACACAATAGCCTGTACAGTAGCCCACAACAAATGAAGTGAATCATAATAAGCTTAACCAAAATAAGTTTAAAGTTAAAAAGCAAAAATGGCAGCAATTGAAAACCACGACTTCTAATCATATCAATATGTTCTTGTGCTTGTAAAATGGCCAGATAGACAATATAGAATTAGAATTCTTAAAAAAAAAAAAATCTAGAAAAGTAGAGAGTAAAATGGTTACTCTAGTGAAGCAGATTAATAGATCTACCTTCTTACATAGTTACCTTTTTGTGACAAGAGCAGCTATGATCTACTTATTTAACAAAAAACCTCGAATATAATACAGTTTTTATTAACTTTCCTTCTACATTAGATCTCTAAACTTATTCATCTTACATATATGCTATTTTGTATCGTTTGACCTACATCTCCCCATTTCCTCTTCCTCACTGCATCCCACTGTTTCATTCTCTGTGTATTTGAACTCTTTTTTTAAATCTACATATAAATGAGATCATGCAATATTTTTCTGTGTCTGGCTTATTTCATTTAGCATAACGTCCTCTAGGTCCATCCATGTTGTGGCAAATGGCAGGATCTCCTTTCAGAGGACTGAATAATATTCCATTATATACATATATATAAAACATATATAAAATGTGTCTGTGTAATGCATATAATGCATGTGTGTATATATATTATATATAAAAATAATATCCCATTGTACACACACACACACACCATTTTCTTTATATGTTTGTCCATTGATGGACATTTAGGTTGTTTCCACCTATTGCCTATTGTGAATAATGCTGTACTTAACATTGGGAATGCACATATCTTTACCAAGTGGTATTTCATATCCTCTAGACATACATCTACTAGAAGGATTGCTGGGTCATAAGGTAGTTCTATTTTGAATTTCTTCAGGAACTCCATGCGGTTTTTATAATGATTCTACTCTACATTCCCATCAATTGTTGCCTATTGTCTTTTTGGTAATAGCTATCCTTATGGATGTGAACTGATATCTTTAGTGGTTTTAATTTGCATCTCCCTGATGATAGTGATGTTGAGTACCTTTTCATATAGCTGTTGACCTTTTTTTTTTTTTTTGAGACACTTTCACTCTTGTTGCTCAAGCTGGAGTGCAATGGTGCAATCTCAGCTCATGTAACCTCCGTCTCCTGGGTTCAAGGGATTCTCCTGCCTCAGCCTCCCAAGTTGCTGGGATTACAGGGACCCACCATAATGCCTGGCTAATTTTTTGTATTTTTTTTAGTAGAGACAGGGTTTCACCATGTTGGCCAGGCTGGTCTCAAACTCCTGAACTCAGGTGATCACCTCAGCCTCCCAAAGTACTGGGATTACAGGCATGAGCCACCGTGCCTGGCACCTGTTGACCATTTTTATTTCTTCTTTAGAGAAATGTCTGTTCAGGTCTTTTGTCCATTTATTTTTGAGACAGAGTCTCCCTCTGTCACTCAGGCTGGAGTGCAGTGGCACTATCTCGCCTCACTGCAACCTCTGCCTCCTAGGTTCAAGTGATTCTCGTGTCTCAACCTCCCAAGTAGCTGGGACTACAGGTGTGCACCACCAAAACTGATTAACTTTTGCATATTTAGTAGAGACAGGGTTTTGCCATGTTGACCAGGCTGATCTCAAACTCCTGGCCTCAAGTGATCTGCTTGCCTCGGCCTCCCAAAGTGCTGGGATTACAGATGTGAGCTGCCGTGCCCAGCCTTGTCCCTTTTTCAGTCAGGTTATTTGTTTTTCTGCTATTGAGTTGTAAGAGTCCTTTATACATTTTGGATACTAACCCCTTATCAGATATGTGGTTTGCAAATATTTTTTTCCATTCCATAGGTTACCTTTTTATTTTGTTGATTGTTCCCTTTGCTGTGCAGCTTTTTGGTTTGATGTGTCCCATTTATTTATTTTGCTTTTGTACCGAGTTTTTGGTATAATTTAAAAAAAAATCATTGCCAAGGCCAATGTCAAGGAGCATTTTTCCTATGTTGATTTTGAGATGATTTTAGTGTATGGTATAAAGGTCCAATTTTATTGTTTTGCATGTGGATGTATGGTTTTCCTAGCACCTTTATGGAAGAGACTATCATATACAGTTGAATTTATTTCTGGGCTCTCTATTCTGTTCCACTGGTTTATGTGTCTGTTTTTATGTCAGAACTATTCTGTTTTGATTACTATAGCTTTGTAATATACTTCTAAATCAGGAAGTATGATACCTCTAACTTTTCATTTTTCAGTATTGCTTTGGCTATTTGGGAATTTTTGTGGTTGCAAATGAATTTTATTGCTTTTCTTTTTATTTCTGTGAAGAATGCCATTGGAATTTTGATAGGGATTGGGTTAAATCTATATATTGCTTTGGATAGTAAGAACATTTTAACAATATTAATTTCCCTGTTTGAATAGCAGTTAGGATTTGGTGCTCTCTCCTGCAGCTTCTTGAAGTGTGAATTTGCTAAGCCTCAAGCAATTAAACACATTATATCTCTGGAAACATATATAAGAAACTGATAGCAGTGGTTGTCCTCAAAGTGGGGAACTAGATATTGGGAAGCATGGGTGGGAGTGAGACGTTTCCTGTTGCCCTTTTACTCCTTTTGAATTTTAAATAATGTGAATGTATTTAAATAAATAGAAATGAGGCACTAAAATTAGCGTATTTTATAAGTCAGATAGTATCTTGATTTTGATTCTAGTAAAGTGGTAGTAAGACACAAACATTTTAAAGAGATATGAGATAATTTTTTTTTTTTGAGATAAAGTCTCACTCTTTGGCCCAGGCTAGAGTGCAGTGGCACCATCAGTGCTCACTGCAGCCTCAACTTCCTGGGATCAGGTGATTCTCCCACCTCAGCCTCCTGAGTCACTGGGACTACGAGTGCACACCACCACGCCCAGCTAATTTTCTGTATTTTTAGTAGAGATGGGGTTTTGCCACGTTGCCCAGGCCGGTCTTGAATTCCTGGCTCAAGTGATCCTCCCACCTTGGCCTCCCAAAGTGCTGGGATCACAGGCGTGAGCCACTGTGCCTGGCCATGTGAGAAATTTTGTGTAAATTTGGAAAATACTACTACTCTTTGATTCTGTAGATCTGGCATCTTGGTCTGGTGTTCTATTGGAGCAGTTTGGGAATCATGACTCTTAAGGAAAGAGAATGTTGACAGTCGAAATTTTGCTTGGATATGCTTTAGAGAATTTCACAGTGATTTGAAAAGAACACTCTCTGTACAGGATGTGCTCTTTAAAACCATTACACAACCATTATTTTGATGTTGTGGATATTACTGTTTCTTGCATCATTTTTCTCAACAAAAGAATAAGGTCAGTAAGGTATATACGTTTATAAACTAAGGAGGTCAAGTAATGTGAGCACAAACCATCCAAGGAATTTGTCAGTGATGAAGTCCTGGCCTCTAAATTGCTCTTGACCAAGGAGCTTCACATATGGGAAGGATCAGAAATTCTATGACACGGAATCAAAGACACTCTTCTGCTTCAGGGGCACATACAGATTAGTACTGTCATTGCAGTTTTCTATTAGATGATTCTTAGTGACCAAATCTCTGTCTAGGACTCAGATACCTTATTTACTCAAAATAGCGGTCGGAAAATAAATGTTTGATATACACGTATGCATAACATTTTCATCTGCATAATTTTTATTTCCCCGAGTGTTTTTTCTTGGGTCATATTTAAAACTCATGCCAGCCCTGTGAAGCAGGCTGTCATTTTTTTTTTTTTTGTTCTGATATACACGTGGAAAAAGTCACTGGACAGGATCATTCTATTGATAAGTAACACAGAGTCAGGCATTTTGATTCTTGGGCTATTGTTCTTCCCCCTGGAAAATGCATAGTGACTTGATCTGGAATACCATCCTCTCTTTTCAGGTTTTGACTTGATCTTTAAAATTATGCTCAAAATTATTCCCCAAGAGGCTGTTTCAGACAAAGTCCAGATGGTTTTTGCTGGTTCCAAGACTCCCAAAACTTGTTTCCAGTATTTTCTATCTATTCTAACCAGTATCTATTATTTATCATACTCCAGTATGAACATGGAATGGAATATGATTTAGCAGTATTTCTTCATATTTTTCTCTATTTTTTTTTTCTTTTTTCTTTTTTTAGAGACGCGCAGTCTCGCCTCTGTCGCCCCAAGGCTGGAGTGTAGTGGCCGAATCTCAGCTCAACGGCAACCGGCTCTGCCATCCCGGTTTCACACCATTCCCTGCCTCAGCCTCCCGAGTAAGCTGGGACTACAGGCGCCTGCCACCTCGCCCGGCTAGTTTTTTGTATTTTTTAGTAGAGATGGGGTTTCACCATGTTAGCCAGGATGGTCTCGATTTCCTGACCTCGTGATCCGCCCATCTCGGCCTCCCAAAGTGCTGGGATTACAGGCTTGAGCCACCGCGCCCGGCCTGATTTACTGTATTGACTTACAGAATTTGCTTTATTGTATTAATTTTTTCTTTTCTTCCGTTGAGACCGAGTCTCACCCTGTCGCCCAGGCTGGAGTGCAGTGGTGCAATCTTGGCTCACTGCAACCTCCACCTCCCGGGTTCAAGCGATTCTTCTGCCTCAGCCTCCTGAGTAGCTGGGACTACAGGCTTGTACCACCACGCCGGGCTATTTTATTTTTTTAGTAGAAACGGGGTTTCCCCATGTTGGCCAGGCTGGTCTCAATCTCCTGACCTCCTGATCCGCCCGCCTCAGCCTCCCAAAGTGCTGGGATTACAGGCGTGAGCCACCGCGCCCGGCCTGTACTGATTTTCTTTCTACTATGTCTCCCTTTCTTGTTTTATGTAAATTATTATAAATAGTACCACTCCTGACTTATAGACATTTACAATCTATTTTTAATAACTTCCAGATGACTAGAGAATAGTAGTTCCAAACTTTTGTGTACGTAAGAATAACCTAGGGAAGTTATTAAAATAGACTTCTCAGTGCTTTTCCCATAGGTTATAATTCTGTGGGGGGGATGAGCCGGGGGGAGGTCCAGGAATCTGCATTTTCAATAAGCACCCCAGAGGATGCTGATGCATGTGATCCAGTAACCACGCTTTCAGAAATTCTGCTGTTGAGAACTAAAAATGTGATTGTTATCCTCTGTTCACTGGGGGAAACAGAGGTGTAAAATAACTGAGTTCTTGCTCTCTTGGTGTTGACAAACTTTCAGGGGAGAAAGGGATACTGTCTGCCATGTCAGACAGTATGTGATGATAGCTGTGAGTGGTGTGGACACTAAATGCAATAGGAATACAAAGAAGGGAGGCATCACTTCTGGCTGGACTGTCATGCTTCGTAAAAGATAGGGGGTTTGAAGAAAAGAAATTTCAAAAAGATGAAAAAAAAAAAAAAAGTGCACCGGGCGCTGTGGCTCATGCCTGTAATACCAGCGCTTTGGGAGGCGGAGGTGGGTGAATCACGAGGTCAGGAGTTCGAGACAAGCCTGGCCAACATGGTGAAACCCCGTCGCTAATAAAAATACAAAAAATTAGACGGGCATGGTGGCAGGTGCCTGTAATCCCAGCTACTCGGGAGGCTGAGGCAGGAGAATCGCTTGAACCCAGTAGGCGCAGCTTGCAGTGAGCCGAGATCGTGCCACCATTGCACTCCAGCCTGGGTGACAGAGCTGACTCCGTCTCAAAAAAGAAAAAGAAAAAAAAAAGTGGATTATTTCAAGATGTTGGAACAGCAAAGACTAAGTGTTGAGGATGCATAACTTCTTTTAGGGGATCAGTATGTGGAACGATGTGCCTGAACTAAAAAGAGCTTGTGTGGGCACAGGTAGGAATTTACACTTGGAAAGACAAGAGTCAGATTGCAGAGCGCCTTGAGATTGTACTCTATTCTGCAGGTATTGGGTGGTTCTTCAAACACGCAGGTAAGATAAAAGTGACCTTAAAAGATTGATGTGGCAGTGAGTTTGAAAGCCCTGAACTACGTTTGGTGGTCTTTGTACACACTGGGAGAAAGGCCAATTGTGAAAGTAGATTTAACATGATCTGGAGCTTGACTATGTAAGAAAGCGAAAAGTGTCAGAAACGCTGCTGAGGTTTGAACCTCCTTGACTGGGAACATTATGTACAATTTCACCACCCAGCAAATCTGAAGGAGTAAATGTTTTGAGGATAGTATGTTTGGTTCTAGGTCTAGAATTCAACTTCCTACCAAATTTGGAATATTCTGTACATATGCATCAGGTGGCTTCGTTTACATATACGACAACTACTTTTATTATGTTGAAAGGAAAAGGTCTGGAGTTCCAGTGAGGGGATTACAGATTTGGGTCCATTGCCGAAAAGGGAGGCAGACTGTTCAAATTAATAATTATTAACGGCCGCTGTATGGAAAGCACTGCACAAAAAAACTAAGATGGCCAGTCCTTATCCTTAAGAAATTCAAAATCTAGACGGAATCTCCAAGAAAGAGATTCCAGTAAGAGTACATGGCAAGCTTCCATATCTACACACCACTGACCAATGAATTTGTACTCTTCTCGTTGGAGTAGTTGAGGGCCTTTGGCTCAAGGAGGGGTGAAAATTAGCAGGATACTAAATTGGGAATGAGAACTCTCTTTTTAGAGGGCGTGGACTTGCAGAACTCTTTGAAGCAGTAGATGCTAGACTGCCCAAACCCCACACGAGAATAGCTCTCTGGAGTTGCGGAGTCCGAACCTCCCAAGAGCTACAAATTTATTCCGCAACTACCAATTACGCGGTTGGGGGCCAGTGAGGCGCCAAGACCCGCCCAGGTGTCTAGTACCTCGCAACGATTGGACGAGCTCACCTCCCCCGGGGCTCCCTCGCCCATCAATCACACTGCTTGCTCGCCACCCGACCTTTGCTGCGCCCCCTTTCAGTGGCATAACACCTGGCGCTCTTTCGCGCCCCAGCCCTCCAGCGCCCCACCAATCGCTTCAGCTCCTCACTGGCCAGCAGGGAGGAGAGCGAAGGGAAGGGGCGCTCTATTTTGTTCTCTGAACGCACCCTCTCAAATTTCCCGGTCTTCTCGCAGACGGTCCCGAGAGCACTGACAGCCTGGAGCAGTCGCGCATGAGCGCAAAAGTGCCCGCTGGCGGAGGGGCGCTTCCCCTCCCTCCCAAGAGATTTGCCACATTTGTTGTGACGCAGGGGCACCCCGCTCGCCTTCTTCACTTACGATTGGCTGCGGCCGAAGCCCGTCACACAGCCCGCCCCACTGCTCTGCCTCAAGAGGCCGCACCTCACGCCGTCGCTGCCGCTTAGCCGTGCGATTGGCTAACAAGACTGACATGCTTTCCCGCCCCCTCCCCCGCCGCCGCACCGAGAGGCGGGCGGGACCCCGCGGAAGTTGTCAGTCAAACTCCTCCCTCCCCACCCCTCGCGAGGCCCCTCCCCGGGCCGCGCGCCCTAGCGCGCGCACACGCGCACACACTCCCGCTCGCCTGTACCAACCACCTTCTCAAGTTGTAGCGGTCGCTCGCCGGGGGTTCTCCGTGGGCGGCCGACGGGCGCGTGGGGGAGGGGGTTCGGGCCGCCCAGCGCGGCAAGGAGGAGTGTGTGCACGCAGAGGGCCAGGGCTACGGGGCAGCGCCCCGGGCGATGAGGGGCCGGCGCTGACCGGGAAGAGCGGGCACAGCGGCAGTGGCTCCGAGGGGACCCGCGATGGCAGCGCCCCGGGAGGAGGCTCCAGGCAGGGCGAGCTACGCCGGCAGCAGCCGCTGAGGTGCTGGCCGACCGGCTGGCTGGGGAGCGGGGCAGAAGCGACGAGAGGCGCGCTTGGCGCCGGCAACCCCGTGCCCTCGCCTCAGTTGTCTAAACTTCGTGCTCTCTTCCACCCGCCCTGCGCGCCCGGAGTCAACAACTTCTTCACCCCCCTCCGCCCCCGCCCTTCCCTCCGTCAGCCCCGGGAGCTCGCCGCGCGCCGGGGACCAGGAACCTCCGGCGCTGAGATGTGGCCGTGAGGCGTTGGCGGGCGGCGAGGAGAAGCTCGGCGGCGTCCCGGGGCCGGAGGGCCGTGGGGCCGGGGCGCAGGGGCGCGAGCACCCCGCGCCTCTCCCCCGCCTCCTCCTGCCGTGTCCGCCGCTGCCCGTGCCTTGCAAGCAGCAGCCGGAGCTGCCAAGCGCCAGGGCCGCGGAGATGTCGTCGTCGTCGCCGCCGGCGGGGGCTGCCAGCGCCGCCATCTCGGCCTCGGAGAAAGTGGACGGCTTCACCCGGAAATCGGTCCGCAAGGCGCAGAGGCAGAAGCGCTCCCAGGGCTCGTCGCAGTTTCGCAGCCAGGGCAGCCAGGCAGAGCTGCACCCACTGCCCCAGCTCAAAGGTAACCTCCGATGGCGCAGTCCTGGGAGCGAGCGCAGGGACTGGCAACGCTTGCCTCTGCGCAAGCAGAGCCATTTCCTTCTGGGCTTCTCTCAGCTGGGACTCGTAGTGTGTGAGCCGAGTTCTTCACGATGCCTTGGCGTCCCCTCACCCCCCTCCTCCTTATTCAAACAGGTTTTCTGTGAAGTCTTGACTCTTTCCTTCTAATTCTCACCTGAACTCTTTCCATCCTAGGGGAGGCCAACACCCCTCCCCACCTGCGCGCTTGCTTAACCTGCACTTCCTATTTTGCGTCCCGCGAGGTAGAGCCCTTCACTCTTCTTCCAGGTTTGCCCTTTCCCGGTTTTGCTTTAACAACCGCACGAACCTTCCCCGACCTTCACTTTCCCGAGTGTCAGCTCCTCTGTTCGGCCACTTTTAGCTAGTCCTTTACTTTTACAGTTATAAAGCCGTGTGCACCCACCCTCTTCTCAACTCCACTTCCCATTGATTGCCCCTAAGAGTCATCAGACCAGGAATCCGAATGCAAACGTCGGCTAAGAGTTAGCTGGCCTTTGGATGTATTTATAAAGAAAAAGCCTAAAAATTTGACCAGTGTAGTATCTTATTCACTGGATCGTTAGGTTTAAATGGTATCCTGTAGCTCAAAGAACAGAAATATTTAAAATATTCTGTTATCTGAGATGATACACATGGTCTATTTGGAAATATAAAGAAGTAGGTAGTGTTACTTTGCAATTGAATGGGAACTTAGTTTGCCAGGCAGTGATTCCAGGGACTTTGTAGGTTTGTACAGGAATTCAAATTGGTATCCGTGCCTAATGCCTTGCAGGAGAACTTGGCACTCTTTTTGGCTCACTATTCCCACTAGGTTTAGAGGATTTTCGATATTATTTCCTGGTGTTCTAGTTTATTCTTTGTGTATTACTCAGTATGTTTAATTAATGTCCTTGCATTTTATGAGATAGAAATGATGGAACAAGATGATAATGCTCCTACATTTTTAAATAAAATTTGCAACCTGACGGAGATCCATATCATCAGATGTTCAGATTTTTCAATTCATTTGAAAAAGCTGCAGCATCTCCTTCAAGGCCAGTCTGGTTCTCATTTGTCTTTGGGCCTGTGAATCCAGCCTTAGTTTAAAGGAGTCTAAAGAAAACCCAGATCAAATCACAGTTGACCTACAACAGCTCCAGAACCCTGTTGAGACCCTACCTTGCCCTGACTCTTGGAGTGCTTCTAAATCATGACATCTCACCGTTAGAATCAAACTGGCTTTTGAAAAGAGGTTTTGAGATATGATTAGTCTGTGTTATCGAATTTATCATTTGATTGCTCTTTAGCATACAAAAATTGTTAAAATTACATAGCAAAATGGTAGACTGTAATGATAGGCATTGCCAAGACTTTAATTCTTGAATGATGTCATAGCTATAAAAGAATATCGTCTTTGCTATTCATAGATTTTAAATTTTACACTTATTTAAAATATCATAGTTTTTTTTACACTACTGATTTTTTTTTTCCCATTAAATTGTCAAACTATGTAGTTTGAAGGTTTTCGTGCTAGGGTTATTTCATAGTTATTTAATTTGCTTTTTAGTAAGATATTCTAGTTTCTTTTTTTTTTTTTTTTTTTTTTTGAGACGGAGTCTC
>NW_016815254.1:1841992-1865765 GCF_001698545.2 Rhinopithecus bieti
TAGTAGAGACGGGGTTTCACCGTGTTAGCCAGGATGGTCTCGATCTCCTGACCTCGTGATCCGCCCGTCTCGGCCTCCCAAAGTGTTGGGATTACAGGCTTGAGCCACCGCGCCCGTCCAGATATTCTAGTTTCTTAGTGTTGTACTTCTTAATAGTATACTTTAATAAAAATAATTGAATATTAAACATTTGGTTGTTTTCAGGCCAGGAGATGCAGCTTTGATACGTTTTGCTTTTTTAAATTTTGTTTAATTTAATTTAATTTAATTTAATTTAATATTTTTGAGACGGAGTTTCACTCTTGTTGCCTGGGCTGGAGTGCCATGGCACCATCTCGGCTCTCTGCAACCTGCGCCTCCCGGGTTCAAACAATTCTCCTGCCTCAGCCTCCCAACTAATCTCAACTAGCTGGGATTACAGGCATGCGCCACCACGGCCCGCTAATTTTGTATTCTTAGTAGAGATGGGGTTTCACCGTGTTGGTCAGGCTGGACTCCAACTCCTGACCTCAGGTGATCGGGCCACCTCGGCCTTCCAAAGTGTTGGGATTACAGGCGTGAGCCACCTCACCTGGCCACATTTTGCTTTTAAAAACCTGGCAAAAATATGGATAGAGTCAGTAATCATCTAAGTTATATGAGGTAGGGTGCAACAGTTTGAAGGTGCCATATACTATTTGGTCACTAGTAAAGAAAAAAGTAGATTGGAACTTTACTTTAATTGTAGATATTTGCATGAAAATACAGTATTCATCATAAGGAAAATTATGTATTCAGGATAAATTTATGCAAATTTAATTGAGGAAATAAGACCCTTACTTGGATTACAAACTAATAGGAACAACTTCTTTTACTCCAGATGCCAAAATGCATGAAAGTGATTAAAAAAAAAAAAAAAAAAAAGACATTCAATTGCTTCAGTTGGAACTTTGGCAGTGTACTTGATACCACAGTGTTGTGTTTTTTCTGCGAGTGGTAGTTTTTTCCATTTGTGGCCTTCACAAAAACAGTGGAAAGCCCTTTAGTATGTGTATGAAAGAGAATTTTCTTCCTCCTCTGAAATACCATCTTACTGTGGAGTGATTCAGATATCCATGGACTCCAAGATCTTTTAAGTGTTTATACCAGCCTGCTTGTGTTATACTTTGACCACATGCATCTGAACTGGAAAGGTGCCAACTAGTTTTCCTCAAAGCATAGTAAGGATTAACAAAATAATCCAACCTTTTCACCTGTAAGAAGTATTTGTGCAAAATCATTTAGTAAGGGGGTTGTAGGATTTTAATGGCAAAAATGTTCAGAATAAATTGTTCTATAATTGAAAGTATTTAATAAACAAGCCTTGTTAAAAGGCTTTTCAGTCTGTTTAATCTATTTTATTTAAGATTCTGGAAGGACTGGTTTGGTAAAGCAGTTGATGCCTTACATTTATATTGATGCCTTACATTCATATAACATTTTAGCATTTTAAAATTATTTTACCTTAAAAATTTTCTTAAATTATAGAACAGTATTGTTCATATCAAGTGAAACAATCCAAAGATGTGCAACCCTTAATACCTGTGTATCTCCTGCTTTTTCACACCTAGTAAGGGTAATACTGTTATTTGATAATCCGTGGCTCAATGTATTTTTACAAACATCCTATTCGTTGGGTCACCCCTGAACTTTTTGCAAGATCAGTAGTCCCATTTTATTGATGAGAAAGGTGAGGCCTAAAAAGAAGTTTTCTGGCCTGTGATTACTTATCTGGATGATGTTGCAACTGACACTGGGACCTAGGTTAAACGATTTCAGTATTTGTGCTGTTAACTGTTTTACGTAAATTTGAAGCAGTGTGATAGAGTTGGGTCTTTGGGGTTAGTCCTGGGTCAAAGGTAAATTTTTAATCTTTCTAAGTCTTTTTCGTTACCTGTAAAATGGGGATAATACCTTCAATATCCCCAGGCCTGTGGGGATTAAGGGAAATAATTTAAGTACCTAAAAATAGGCAAAGAATGTTAGTTCCCATTCTCTTAAATATTTGAAAATCCAGATTAAAAATATCTTTAAATGAAGGATTATTAATAGGATTACTTACTTAAATGGTAAACTTTCCTAGTGTATTTAAAGTGTGATTTTATTTATAATCAGTTTTCAGATATGATTTATGTGAAGTGCAGCTGTAACATCTTTCAGCATGAGTGTAGAAATGGAAATAGGATTAAGTCAGACTCTTTAAAATATTAAAAGTTGTGGTAAGATTTTTTTACCAAGCGAAGAAATCAGACAAACCAGTAGAATTGTATAGATGTGCAGTCCTCATAGGAGACAGCCAGGAAATAAATAGCAAGATCAAGCTGAAACTGGCTTTGAGATTGAAATCCCCTTCAGAAGAGGTAAAACTTTCCCGAGTAGCACTCAGATTCTTTGTTGGTTCTTTCTTAGCAACTGGGTCCCACTGGAGGTATTGAGGCCAGTAATAGTGGTGTTGATTGCAGTGCTTTCTTACCTTTAGGGGGTAAAATGTGTGTTTTCTAGAGTAGGTGATCTAAGGTAACTGTGGAACAAGAACGCTGACATTATCTTAAGTTCTATAGCTAAACCTTTTTGTGGAGAGAAAATAGTACTACTCACTCAACTTTTAAGGTTTATAGATCTTCTCAAAGTTACTATCATTCCATCTAAACACAATTGGGATGCCATTAGAGGAGAGTTCAAATTCATCTGAAGATGTTAAGAAAATTGTTTACAAAGGGAAATAACATTTTAGTCATTTTAGGACTATTTTCTGAGATATCTCTTCTGGAAGATTTATTTTAAAAAACTTAAAATATTTTAGGATATACTTAAGAGAAATTGCAGATAAAGTGTTCACTGCTAGTCGTCACATAAAGGAAAACTTTTTTATTGAAACCTATTTTAACATCTTTAGAATTCCTGTTTAGGATCATCTCCTCCTTCCCTCCATTTTATTATCTTATCTAATTGTTAATTGTGGATTATTTTCTGAAGTGTCTAACTGAATAAAGTGCTAATCCAATAAAATGTATTTGGTAAAATAATGTAACCATTGTAGTATGTTACTGTCATGTAAACAGTGGATTTAAGTTGTCTTCCTGCATGAGTGATGACTCATCCTTTCAGCTTCAGTTTAGCCATTTTCACCTGCAAGAATAACATTTTTCTCTTGATAAAATTACAAAGATGAATTAGTCTTTAAGGAGTTATTGCTGCTTTGGATTTCAAAGACAGGTTTACTAACAAAAATAACACATTTAGATTTTGTGCTTCATTTTAAAAGTTAGCTTTTGTAAAAGCTGGGGATAAAGACTAGTTTGTTTTATGTGTTTAGCACTGTGGTTCCCAATACTGGCTATCCCTGGAGAGGTTTTTTTTAATTTTATTTTTTAATTTTTCTTTCAGACTGAGTTCTCGCTCTGTCCCCAGGCTGGAGTGCAGTGGCACGATCTCTCAGCTCACTGCCACTTCTGCCTCCCAGGTTCAAGCGATTCTCTTGCATGCACCACCATGCCCAGCTACTCTTTGTATTTTTAGTAGAGATGGGGGTTTTGCCATGGCTGATCAGGCTGGTTTCAAACTCCTGACGCCAGGTGTTCTGCCTGCCTTGGGCTCCCAAAGTGCTGGGATTACAGGTGTGAACCACTGCACCTGGCCTATACCTGAAGAGTTTAAAACAAAACAAAACAAAACAAAAAATCAATACCTGGGCACATCCCCAAGAGACTGTAGATTAATTGGCCTAAGGTAAAATCCACTTACAGTATTTTTAAAAGTCCACAGGGTGATTCTGACGTGCAGCCAGGATTGAGAATCACCCGGTTAGCATTGTCTGTCTATTGATTTAATTCATTAATTGAGACTTTGTCCTTTTCTCTCTGATACTCATGGTTCATTACCCAGCCTATTAACATTTCCTGCCCTGGCTTCACCTCCTGCTATTTACATTTCACTCTCTTAACTTTGCTGCCCCCTATGGCTTATTAAGTACTTTCCTGAAGGGGAGATAGTGCCATTAGATTCTGGAGTTTTAGGTATGATGGGATGATTCTGTTGGTTTGTTGTCATTACCGTAATTAAAGCCCAACTATTATTTGATGTAAGGTGGTCAATTTTCTTTTCTCTGTGATTTTTGGAGCTGGCAAGTAAAAGAACATATACAGGTTTGCTTAATTTTAATCCCATCGTTCAGGATAATAAGTAATGATTTCAACCACTTTGGGATATCAAACTAGTTTCCTCTGTATGCTCACAACACTGTTCTGTTACTTGAAAATCTAGGCCTGATACTACCGTTGTATGTGTTAAATACAAGATATTGAACAAAGGAACTATTCTTGAACTTTACTGCATTTTGGTCATGCCTTATTTTTATTTCACATCAAGAAATGCTTTTCTCCAGAGTGTTTTCGTGTCTATCTTCTAACTTAATCTTGACTACAGCTTTTTATCAAAGGTAGGGCAGTGAGAACTCAGGGCTGCTTATATTCCATATTCCTATTTTGTCTTTGTCTTTTCTGATAACCAGTTTGAATGATACTTGTGTTAGTTGATTTGTTGTTTGGGTGGGTGTTCAGTTGTTGTGTTGTGATGCTCTCTCTCCAGAATGAGATGGTGAATCTTTCCATGAAAGCAGAAGTCATTATCTGTTTTTTCAAATCCTGTTAAGGTACCAAGTACAGTATTTTGTGCACAATGTGGTCATAGAGACAGAATCACTGTTTTGATGAAGAAATTATCTGTTGGTTTTCTAGTCACCCCTTCTCCTTTGTTGATTGTGCTCCTTTTAGTGATGTTTGGTGCTGTCTACCAGAGATTGATTATCTTCTGTTTTGTTTTTTGGTTTTCTGTATTTTCTTGAAACAGAGTCTTGCTCTATCACCCAGGCTGGAGTATAGTGGCACAATTATAACTCACTGCAGCCTCAAACTTCTGGGCTCAAGCAATTCTCCCAAGTAGCTAGGACTACAGGTGTGTGCTGCCACACCCAGCTGTTTTTTATTTTTATTCTTGTACAGACAGGTTCTCGCTATGTTGCCCTGACTGGTCTTGAACTCCTGGCTTCATGTGATCCTTCGTCTTTGGCTTCCCAAAAGCTGGGATTACAGATGTGAATCACTGCCTCACCCAGTTTTTTGGTTTTAATATATTTATGCCTAAAACTGGTTCAGGGTTATTTAAAACAGGGGTATCCAAGGGAGAGAATACAGTCACGGGTTCTTAGTTTCTGTTTTTGGTTGTGCCAGTAAAGCCCCTTCCTCATCCCTCTTTTCTGCTTATCACTAGAGACAGAAACTAAAAACTATGGCTTCAGGATGCTAAAAGCCTAAAACAAAATGAAACAGAACAACAACAAAATAAGGTGGGTTGGACAAGCTTGATTTAAAGTAAATGAATTCTGGGTCCTTAATATCTTGGCAGTAAATAGTAAATGTAGGTTTAAAACAAAAGGTTATTTGTATTTTGCCAATGAACAGTATGAGTGACGTGTAACATTATTGAGTGATTTGTTGCTATGAAAGTTACTGGATAAAATGTGTGAGGAAAAGTAATACTGGGTTGACTCCTAGATGTGGACTTGTGTATATAAAATAACTGAAACAATTTGTTTGCAGTAATTTCTAAGTTTGAGATGCAATCTTTTTTTTTATAAGGATGTCCTTGAAGGGAGGTAAAAGGAACAGATTTGAAATATATAATCACTTTTAGTGTATTATTATGTAACAAGGAATCTAAATGCTTTGCTGAAAGAGTTGTACATGACAGACTGGGATTATGCAAAATAAACTCTACTTCTCTGAGCAGGACGTTGACTAATAAGCAGTTTCAGGCCTCGTTTTATATCTGTCTTTTGAACTGTTACCTGAAGGATTTTATTTATGTGGGCCTTTTAAGTGAGTAATGAAGAATTTTAGAAATCCCGTAATTTTGATTGGGTTTCCTGAAGAAACATACTGGGACTGTTTTTTTTTTTTTTTTTTTTTTGGTGAGGGTAGTCTAACTTGGATACTGAAGACAAGGGATTTCTTGGAAACACACTCCTCCTACTGGAATGGTGATGCTAATTGCAGCTACTATAACCTTACTGTGTGTTATATCTAGTTGAGCTTTCCAGTGCTGAGTGGGATCTCAGAAGTCATTCTGGTTTAGCCTCCATTGGGAATTGATTTCACTCTTGTTATTCTAATAAATATCTTGCCATTTCATCAGAGAAGTTTTCTTTAAGGTAGGGAGGAAAGTATCAAATCTAAAATTGTGTATTTTTTCAGCAGAACGCAGATTTTAAAAAATTGTATATTTTGTCTAATTGGTTTTGCCTTCGTTTCACATTGTGTCAAGGATATTCCATAATTATGGCTATTACCATAAGTCAATGATTGTTTGAACTCATTGTTAATCCCCTGCCTCTAAATTGATAAAAGTGAAAAGGTGAGACAGTTTTGTTATAACTGCTGAATTTTGATTAGCAAAACTGAGTAGATTTTAAAACAACTTTTCAACAGGCTTTTCTAAAGAAAATATCTATTGAAGTTAAAAGTAAAATAAAACATAACTTCTGTAGGAATATGTTTCTGATTTTATTAAAACAAATAACGACAACAACAACAAAGTTGCCCTACCATTTTTCTTTAAATTGGCCAGAGGCAAAAGATTTTGTTTGCTATGAAATTAGACACACACTTTATTTTCAAAAATCTAGTACTGAAATCTTTTCCTTTCTTTGGTTTTCCATAGTGCATAAAATTTTGGTGAACCACTGCAGAGATTAAAGCTTAGTAAAGTGAATAAAATTATGAATGCTTTTTCTTTTCAAATTTAATGTCTTTAGGAGTTTATAGTTGGTGGCGAATTTACAGACTTGTAAGCAGGCAGTTTCAAGTAATGTGATAAGTGTCATGATAAGAGTAAGCTCTGAAATGTTAAGGGAGTAGGTGAAGGACTCAGTCCTCCCTAAACATGTTAAGGGAGGGGAGAGATCAGGGCAAGTTTCCTGGAGAAAGTGACAGGTAAACTGCCATCTAAAAGGCCAGAAGGTGTTAAGCCAAGATAGATGGGCTAAGAGGTCCACCCAAAAGACAATCTATGAAGACCCAGAGGTAATTCAGCATAGTATATTTTGGGAATTACTAGCGGTTTACATAGCTGTGATCTAGAATATAGGTTACATTCTGTATCTCTATGTGATACATTCTATATCACTAGAGAAGTGGAACAACATTTAGGGTGTAGTGCATAGTCTTGTTGCTATGTTGAAGAATGGATGTAGGCACTTTATTGCATTTATACCTTACAGTACCATGAAGAGTGTATTGGGAAATGAGAGTGAATAACACTAGTGAGGATACAGACAAGAGATAAAGGTGCTTGTCCAAGTGGGGATGGGGTGGTATCACAGGCAAAATCTGGTGAGAGGGAACAATCAACGATGATACATTTCTAACTTGGGCAACTGGATGTATGATAGCAGTTTATTGAAAGGGAAAAAGGGAGACATTAGATTTGGGAGGAGAAGATAATGGTTATTTATTGGACAGGTGGAAGTGTCCATGGTAAATTGAAGTGAAGCTGCCTAGTAGGAAGGTAGATTATTTGGATATGAAGCAATATGCTAGAGGTAATTTGAGAGTCTTTGGCTTATACGTGGCATTTGAAGCACTTGAAGTAGAAATGACTGCCCACTGAAAATGGATAGAATGAGAAGACGCCAAGGAATACCAACATTGAGATAAGGGGAAAAGGTACAACCAAGAGCCAAGACAGACAGCTGGAGTGGGGGCCACAGAAGACAGGAGAGAGTGGAGACGAGGCTGTCAGGGGAAGAGAGTCTTTACAAACTGGAGGATGGATGGGGAAAGTAGTAACAGTGGATAACTGTGGACAAGCCCAGTAAGAACTGAAAAGTTTCCATGGGTTTGTTAGTCTTTAGGCAACATTTGGTGACATGAGAGGCGTTTGGAGGACTGATAACGTGAAATGAGATTTGTGTAAGGTGGATAGTGAGTGGAACTTGTAAAAGCTGAATGAGTAAGTATGGACAACTCTTTCAGAAAGTTTGGCAGTTAAAAATTACTGTCTCTACTGGGTAAAGAATGCATTGTAGCAGAACAAGATTTTTAGGAGGACAAGTTACGAGATTAATAAGCCAGGTAAGACATTACGTTACTTGGGCTAGGGTAGTAACCCAAGATAGAGACGGAAAGATGCATTTGAGATATATCTTAGATAGGACCTTGTTAATGAATTGTTTGGGAGGAGATGGAAAGGCAGAGGTGTAGGAGTCCAGGATGACTCTCTCGGATGCTTTAGCCTGGACACCTGGGTAGATAGGAATGTGTCCCACCACCGAGAAAGGAGTACACTGGAGGGGGAACCAGGTATAGAGGGAAAATCCAGAGTTGTATTTTGGAAATTTTAAAATTGAGATGCCATTTAGAAACCCAGTTGTAAATATAAAATAGACCACTGCATATGTGAATCAAAGAGTGCCCATTTGGTAATTTCTATGACTTCTAAACAGTAGCTATATTCTTTATATTTACCTTTAATGGCCTGCCAAGACTTTCAGATTTGCTTTTAAGAAGGCACTGATAGTTTGGGTTGCTGGCCACATAGTCTCCTGGCCAAATTGGGATTATCTATTCCCTACTCAATAGAACGTCTTCTGTGTACACTGCATGAGAAGATGTCATTGTTATGTGCATGAAGAAGATCACAAAATCTTGCTGGGACAAGTTGCATGAATAAGGTTACTTAAAGTGCCTGCTTTTTGTCTTTAGACTATAAGTGCTTTGAGACCCGAGAGCCATATCTTCCTACACAGCATTTAGATAGTCAGTGCTGTTTTATATTTATTGAATGAAAGAATGAAGCAAAAGCTGTTAAATTGATTGAAAGAAAAACATCATTTTATATCATAAAATAATTTACAATTTTAGGATGATTTATAACTGAGTAATGTTTACCTGCAACACTAAACTGGTTAGCATTTAATAGATGAAAACAAAACCTAGGTAGGTTACATTCTTGTGCCGGTCATGTATGACTTGCTCTTCTCAGTTGGTTGCTGATTCCTCTATTAAATGGAAGATGTTTGTTACCTGGACTGAAGCAAAGTTTAGTACCTTATTTCCTTAGAGTGCAACTGATAAATATTTATAATTGAGAACCTTATCAAGAGAAATATGTTTTGTTTTGTTTTTTTTGAGACCGAGTCTCACTCTGTCGCCCAGGCTGGAGTGTAGCGTCACAATCTCTTCTCACTGCAACCTCCGCCTACCGGGTTCAAGTGATTCTCCTGCCTCAGCCTCCCGAGTAGCTGGGATTACAGGCACCTGCCACCACGCCTCCCTAATTTTTTTTGGTATTTTTAGTAGAGACAGGGTTTCACTATGTTGGCCAGCCTGGTCTTAAACTCCTGACCTCGTGATCCACCCACCCCGGCCTCCCAAAGTGCTGGGTTACAGGTGTGAGCCATGGCACCTAGCCAATACGTTTCTTTCTGATAACTTGAGATGAGATTTGCGTAAGGTGAGTAGAAATTGTAAAAGCTGAATGAGTAAGTCTTTAGACTATAGTCTTTAGTGTAACTAAAGACTAAGACTAAGTCTATAGACTATAGTCTTTAGACCTTTAGACCTTTAGACTATAGGTGCTGGGCAAGTAAGCCAGTATTGAATGTAGATTTTTCTAAGACCCTTTAAAGCAAGGGATTTTGTTTCTTAAATTCTTCTGATATAAAATGCTTTATTGATCTTCTTTGAGGTCTTTTAGCACTGTCCTCTCTCTCCTTTTAGGTAACCTAAAGTTTTCTCAAAAAAATATGAGAGCATTTGTTTTATGAATGAGTACTGAGAAATAAGATGAAGTGAATTGTTAATCATTCAGCACATTTGTGTCACAGATTTTGGAGTCACCACTCAAAGTTATAATGATCTGTAATTAACTTGAAGAAATTATTGTAGATTATCAAGAACTGATTAGAATCTACTTATTTTGCCTCTTTTGGAAATGTTCGGTATATTCTGGTCCCCTTTTACAGAAAGTTTTGAAAACTTTTAAAATACTCTTCCACATTAGCCTAGTACTATCTTTCTGATCATTTCTTCTCAATTTGAGAGAGGAAAAAAGTTAGGTAAAGATAACAGAGACTTGGAAATAAAAGTCAATTGGGTTAATCTACCACTTGACTGATTTTATTCTTCCACTAAAACTTCCAGACAAGCTGAAATTAAAGTTAGATATCATTTCCTCAAATAGTTTTCCACATGCATTTGTGCTTCCAGTGAATGAACCAACCTAATTTTGAATCCAGAGTGAACATAAAGTAGCAAATATAACAATGAAGTGCTTTTAAGATGCATTTATTTCCCACAGTCATATTGCTTTCATAAGACTTTTTTTTTTTCTTTTTTTTCGAGACAGGGTCTTGCTCTGTCCCCCAGGCCGGAGTGCAGTGGTTTGATCTCCGCTCACTGCAACCTCCGCATCCTGGGTTCAAACAGTTCTTCTGCCTCAGCCTCCCGAGTAGCTGGGATTACATGCTCCTGCCACCACAACCAGCTAATTTTTGTATTTTAGTACATACAGGGTTTTGCCATGTTGGCCACGCTGGTCTTGAACCCCTGACCTCAAGTGATCCACCTGCCTTTGCCTCCTAAAGTGCAGGGATTACAGGTGTGAGCCACCGCACCTGGCCCATAAGAAATTTTGATTATTCATGTAGGAAAGGTAAAAATAACTCAGCCTTCACCTAGCTGCCGTGTATCTAGTCATTGGTTTTGGTACTTCATCTGTTTTGATAATCTATTTTTAATTTGGATCACCTGGATACTCTCTGTATATTTTTAAGAACTAATTTGTTTAAGATCTAGAGAAGTAACTTCTATAGAACAGGAATGACTATTTTAGGTTATAATACAATACTTGCTGTGAGTCATAAGCGAATCTCAGTTTTCATGGTTTTCTAAAATAAACTCATTTAAAGAATATGTAATGGGAAGTGTCATATTTTAAACTACCCCATTATGTATTATTTTTGTAAAAACTTATAGACTCACTGTTAAAACAACTCAAAGGAGAATCTTACAATGGTAGAAAGTAAAAATTCCCACCCAGAGGAAATCTCTTAAATTTTTGAGCATCTTCTCATATTTACCCATGAGTGGGATCATACTGTGTATATTGTTCGATAGCCTATTATTTTCTCTTAATAGAATATTACAAATAGCAAATTTCTGAATGAAAAATATTTAGTCAATTTAGAATTGTTTGTGAATAAAGTTTTATTTCTGGAAATACTGAACCAACTCATTTTGAAACCTTGGTTATAAGTTTCTTATGTTAAAGGAAAGAGATAATTCTAAGAGCCACTAGTATTTAATTCATGGAGCATTATTACGAAATTCCAGCAGTAAGAAATAAACAAAGATTGAGCTGAAGACTCTAAGCTGCCTTGGCTTTTTGGGGCCCGCTTGCACCAGATAAATAGCAACTATCTGCATTATCTATGCAGCATGGGGTTTATTATTTTACCTAAGAACTCTCTTTGCGTAATAACAAATGTGTTTTTTAAAAAAAGCCTGGTTTCTCAATACACCTTTAAGAGGTTTTTAAATGTTTCATATTCTGGTCAAGTTGAATTTTTAATAAACTTCATTTTTAATTGTAATAAAAGTTACAACTTGATTTTTCAAAAAAGTCAACAACTGCCCAAGCACCTGTTAATAAAGGGCTCTTAAATAATTGTAAAAAAAAAAAAAGAGGAAAATCCAATTTAAAGAATGTACCGTTTTAAAATATGTATATAATATTTTATGTAATTTTCATGGTTATTGGATTTCCCCACCACCACCATCCCAAGCCCATCTATGCTGATGGTAGAAGGAAGTGGGATGTCTGTAGAGCTTAGGTTCTGCTCTAGAGAATTGAACACCTTGTTTGTTTTTGTTTGTTTGTTTGAGACAGGGTCTCGCTCTGTCACCCAAGCTAGAGTGCAGTGGTGCAATCTTCTCACTGCAACTTCTGCCTCCTGGGTTCAAGCAATTCTCCTACCTCAGCCTTCTGAGAAGCTGGGATTACAGGTGCGAGCCATCACGCCTGGCTGATTTTTGTATTTTTAGTAGAGACAGGGTTTCGCCATGTGGGCCAGTCTGGTCTCGAAATCCTGACCTCAAGTGATCTGCCCACGTTGACCCCGCAAAGTGCTGGGATTACAGGTGTGATCCACCATGCCCAGCCCAGTTAGTTTTTTGAAATAAAAAATAGCAGTAGTTGCGGATATACTTACATTTGAATGGTAATTGATTAAAGCATGGAAATATTTATGTTCTTGAAAGTTTTAGTATTGTAGGGGTTTTCTTAAAATAATGCATACATTTATATATTAGAACATTATCAAACTGGTAGTGCGTATGTGTTCAAATTTCTTAAAATGTGATGTCTACAATTTTTTTCCCACCATTTTCAATTTTAATGAAATCACAGAACCTTAATAAGTCATATTTAGTCACAGTGCTGTGAATCATTTGTTAATAAATGTTTCCATTGTTACTTTATAATAGCCTGCTCTCTAAAGTTTCAAATAAAAGCTGATTTTAGATTTTTAGTTATTAATGTTCTAGGGGTATTGCCAAAAAAAGCTACATGTCCTATATTCTGTGCCAGTTTCTTAAATTAGAACCTTGGATTGCATCCTCAGCGTGTCACTGTAGTGGTATTGCTGGGTTGCTATGATACAGTGCTTGTTCTATAATTTGTAGCATGAATCCTATATGAGATCTTACTTTAGATTTCAAGTATGTTAGCAGCAGTAATTAGGGATGTTTTCCTCTAAGGAAAATTATAGCTATAAAATTATTATTTGTTACAAATGATACCTGCTACTTCAAATTATTTATCATTAAATATAGAGGATTAACAATGGACAACTTGAAATAACTTGGTTGTCACCTCAGAAGTTTATTTTATCACTGACTTAATGAAGATGGGCAAGAAAAGGAAGGCTTTATGATAATGAATATATTAAGATTTCAGTGTTCTTCTACTTGGTATTTGAAATCTTGAGAAATGAATAGAGATTAGATTTTCTGGGAAGATGCATTTGAAACAGTACAAGCAAAACTGCATTACAGGGGGAAAACTACAAATTATCTTACTGTATGGTATTAAAAAAAATTCGGTGAACTGTTCTTAAACCAGCCCTCTGTGGTCATCTTAATAAGTTATTATTACTACCTCTTTTTCATTTTATGTGTTGGTTTTGGGATTTCATTTACATGTTCCTTGAAAATTTTTATTAATCTAATTTAGTATTATAAGTTATAGGCAGCATAAAGACAAAACTAGTGGATTCTATGTATGTGTTGTATAGACTGGTGGTGGAATGAAGTTTATGTGATTATTGGTCAGTGGCATTGCTGCAGTTGATCTTTAAACTTTTACTGTCTCTCAGCAATGTTTTGGATATTTGATATGAAAGTATTTTAGAGACCAGAACTGGACTAAATTTTTTAAACAGCTCTATTGAGATATAATTCATATACCATGTAACTCCCCATTTAAAGTATACAATTCCATGGCTTTTAGTATATTCACAGAGATGTGCAGCTACCACCACAGTCAATTTTAGAGTAGTTTCATCATCTTAGAAAGAAATCTCATGCCCTTTAACTATCACCCCCCTCTTCCTTTTGGGATTCCCTGAGCAACCATTAATTTACTTTCCATCTCTAGATTTCCCTATTCTGGACATTTCATGTGAATGGAGTATTATAATATGTGGTCTTTCATAATAGACTTCTTTCGTTCATTTTGCATAATGTTTTCAAGGATTTATTCATGTTGTAGCATGTGTTAGGACTTCATTCCTTTTTATGGCTGAATAATATTCTATCGTATGGTTATACCATGTTTTATTTATCCATTCCTCAGTTGATAGACATTTCATCTCTTTCTACTGTTTGGTTGTGAATAATGCTGCTATGAACATTTGTATACAAGTTTTTGTGTGGACATATGTTTTCATTTCTCTTGGGTATACACGTGGGAGTGAAACTGCTTGGTCATAAGGTAATTCTGGGCTTAGTCACTTGAGAAATTGCCATAGTTTTTTCCATAGTGGCTGCACTATTTTACACTCCCACTTGTGGTATATGAGGGTTCTCATCGCTCCGCATCCTTACCAGTACTTCTTATTTTGACTTTCTGATTATATCCATCATAATGAATGTGAAGTAGTGTCTCCTCGTGGTTATGATTTGCATTTCCCTAATTACTAATGATGTCAAGTGTCTTTGAACATGCTTATTGGCCATTTGTATATCTTCCTTGGAGAAATGGCTCTTTCGATCCTTTGCCCACTTTTAAATTGTTATTTGTCCTTTTATCGAGTTGTAAGAATTCTTTATATATCCTGATATAAGTCCCTTGTGTCTTTTCACTTTCTTGGTGGTATCCTTTTGAAGCACAAATGTTTTACATTTTGATTAAGTCTAAATTCTCTTTTTTCTTGTTACTCATGCTTTTGGAGTCATTTCTAAGGATCATTGCCCAAATACGAGGTTATGAAGATTTACCCCTATGTTTTCTTCTAAGAATTTTATAATTTTAACCTTTACATTTAGGTCTTTGGCCATTTTGAGTTAATTTTTATATAGGGTATGATGTAAGGATTCAGATTCATTCTTTTGCGTGTAGTTATCACATTTATCTCCACACCACTTGTTGAAAATACTTCTTTCCCCATTAGATGGTCTTGGCCTTTTTGTTGAAAATTAGCAGATGGTTTTATTTCTGGATTCTCAATTCTGTCCCATTGATCTATATGTCTGTTCTTGTGTCAGTACTACACTGTCTTCACTACTTGTTTTATGTAGTAAGTTTTGAAATGGGATAGTGTGAATCTTCCTACTTTGTTTTTCTTTTTCAGGATTGTTTCAGCTGTTATTGGGTTAGTTATAATTGCAAAGGTTAGGTTTCTGATTTAAGATCTTTTGTTCTTTCTTATATAGACATTTACAGCTATATCTTTCTAAACACCCTTAAATTTTGGTTGTTATGTCTTCATTTTCATTTGTCTTAATGTATTTTTAATTTTCTTTTAGGTTTCTTCTTTGATACATTAGTTAAGAATCATTGAATTTCCAAATATTTTGAATTTCCCAAAATGTTTTAACTTCTCTTTTTTAAGAGAAGGGGTCAACCAGGTGCGGTGGCTCACACCTGTAATTCCAGCACTTTGGGAGGCCGAGGCAGGCAGATCACCTGAGGTCGGGAGTTCAAGACTAGCCTGACCAACATGGAGAAGCCCCATCTCTACTAAAAATACAAAATTAGCTGGGGTGGTGGCACATGCCTGTAATCCCAGCTACTTGGGAGGCTGAGGCAGGAGAATCGCTTGAACCCGGGAGGTGGAGGTTGAGATGAGCCGAGATCACGTTATTACACTCTAGCCTGCGCAACAAGAGCAAAACTCTGTCTCAAAAAAAAAAAAAAGAGAGATGGGGTCTCACTGTGTTGCCCAGGCTTGAGTGCAGTGACTGTTCACAGATGCTATAATAGTACGCTGTGGTCTCTTAACTCCTGGCTTCAAAGGGATCCTCATTGCCTCAGCCTCTCAAGTAACTGAGCCTATAGGTTCATGCTACCAAGCCCGGCCCCAGGTTTTGTTTTTTTTTTGTTTTTTTTTTTGAGACATAGTCTCGCTCTGTTGCGCAGGCTGGAGTGCAGTGGCATGATCTCGGCTCACTGCAACCCCCACCTCCCAGGTTCAAGCGATTCTCCTGCCTCAGCCTCCTGAGTAGCTGGGACTGCAGGCACACGCCACCATGCCTGGCTAATTTTTGTATTTTTAGTAGAGATGGGGTTTCACCGTGTTGGCCAGGCTGGTCTCAATCTCCTGACCTCGTGAGCCACCCTCCCCTGCCTCCCTGAGTGCTGGGATTACAGGTGTGAGCCACCATGCCTGGCCCCCAATTTTTTAATGTTACTGATTTCTAGCTTCATTCCTTTGTGGTCAGAGAACATAGTTTGTATTTCTGTTCTTTTGAAATTTTTGAGGTTTTACTATCTGGTATGTGGTCTGGTCTGTCCTGGGGAATGTACCATATGCGCTTGAGAATATATATTCTCCTGTTGTTGGGTGGAGTGTTATATAGTGAGTATAAATTCTATAGTGTTCCATAGACACCTGTTAGGTGTAGTTAATTTATGTATGTTCAAAGTCTTCTGTCTCTTCATTGATCTTCCACCTAATTGTTCTATCCATTATTGAAAGGGGGTGTTGAAGGCTTCAACTATTATTGCTTTTGAATTTTCTGTTTCTCTCTTTGTTTCTGTCAGTCTTTCTTCATATATTTTGGTACTGTGTTAGTAGGTGCAAATATGTTTATAATTGTTACCCTCTTCCTGAGAGACTGACCCTTCCATCATTACAAAATGACACTCTTTAGATAGGAGATAAAGAGTATCTTTATATAATGATATTTATATCTAAATAAGATATAAGGATGAAAAATAATATATATTCAAACAACCACAAGAAAACTGAAGTGGCTATACTAATGTTAGGAATAACACTCAAAATCCTAAGGAAATTGAATACTTGAACAAAGGAGTCTTAGCAAAGCAATTTTACTTATGTGCAGAGGGGTGCCTCCCTGGCCAGTTACCATGAGAGCACACCTGAACAAAGGGGCAACAAAGAGCCTTTATTCCTGACGCAAGTCCTGCCCCTGTACCCTTTCCCCATTGGCCGGGGTCGGGTCGTACAATCTAAACTAATCCTGGTTGGCTAAACATTTTATTTTTTTTTTAGATAGGGTGGGCACGTAAAGGAAAGTGGAGGGAACAGGGGAAGGGGTATCTGTAATGAGCCAGAAGTTAGTCCTCCTTCCAAATAAGGAAAGGAATGTGAGCTGGTACTGATAACTCTTTGTAGTGTGGAGGGCCTGGGCATTTAACAAAGGCAAGAAGGGAAAAGGAGAAAAAAGGAGAAAAATTGGGTGGGAGGTAACTATGAATTAAAGAATAAAAGATTAATTGGATTATTTGAAGAGAAACCTCATCATATCCCACACTAATATCAAACAAAACAGACTTTAAAAATGTATGTAGTTTGATATATATCCATGTCTGTGTAAGATGTAAGAGACAAAAGTTTTTAAAGTCTGTTTTGTCTGCATATGTCAAACACTTACCTATTTTTTAATGTCTGTTTTATCTAATATTGGTATAGCCATTCCAGCTTTCTTGTGGTTGTTTACATGATATATTATTTTCATCTTTTATTTTCAATCTACTTGTATTTTTAAATTTAAATTGTATCTTCTGGAGACTTAGATCATTTTTTAAAAATTCAGTTTGACAGTCTCTACCTTTTGATGGGCTTGGTTAATCCATTTACATTTATTTACTTATTTATTGTTTGAAACAGAGTCTCGCTCTGTCTCCAGGATGGAGTGCAGTGACACAATCTCCGCTTACTGCAACCTCTGCCGCCAGGGTTCAAGTGGTTCTGCCTCAGCTTCCCGAGTAGCTGGGCTTACAGGTACCTGCCACCATGCCTGGCTCATTTTTTTTTGTAGTTTTTAGTGGAGACGGGATTTCGCCATCTTGGCCAGGCTGGTCTTGAACTCCTCACCTCGTGATCCACCTGCCTGGGCCTCCCAAAGTGCTGGGATTACAGGTGTGACTCACCGCACCCCTCTGGTTAATCCATTTACACTTAATGTAGTTGTTCATATAGTTGGATTTATGTCTGCCATTTTACTTTTCGTTTTCTCTGTACCTCATGTCTTTTTTTGTTCTGTATTTTTTTTTTCTATTTTATTGTATTCTTTTTCTGTTTTCCTTAGTATTAAGGGAATGTTTTCTAATGCAGCATTTAAACTTGTGTAATGATTATTTTTCACTACATATTTTGAGTTTTTTTTTTTTTTTTTTGTAGTGGTTGCCCTTAGGTTTATTATATACATCTTAACTTGTTAGAATCAGCTTCAAATTTATACAGGCTTTGTTCCAGTGAGATGTAGAATCATTATTCCTACATACCTCTATTTCCTTTCCTCCTTTTTTGTGATATTAGTGTTATATAATATCTATTAATGTTACAACCCTGAGCATATATTGTTATAATTATTACTTTACCATCAGTAGTTATTTCTTTATTTTTTCTTTTTGAGACGGAGTCTCGCTCTGTTGCTCAGGCTAGAGTGCAGTGGCGTGATCTCGGCTCACTGCCAGCTCCACCTCCTGGGTTCACGCCATTCTCCTGCCTCAGCCTCCAGAGTAGCTGGGAGTACAGGTGCCCGCCACCACGCTTAGCTAATTTTTTGTATTTTTAGTAGAGATGGGGTTTCACCATGTTAGCCAGGATGCTCTCGATCTTCTGACCTCGTGATCCACCTGCCTCGGCCTCACAAAGTGCTGGGATTACAGGCATGAATCACCGCCCACAGCCACTAGTTATTTCTTTCATGTAGCACAACTTTCCTCCCACCTCCTCCTTTGTGCTGTTATTAGCAAATACATTATATTTCTATATATTAACCATCCAATGATACATTATATAATACTATTTTATGTAATGGCTGTTAAAATCAGGTAAGAGAAGAAAGAAAACTAGGCATTTATAATGTACTTTGTAATTACAGAATTACTTTTACTCGTGCTCTATGTTTTAAATATAGATTTCTTTTTTTTTTTTTTTTTTAGACGGAGTCTTGCTCTGTCACCCAGGCTGGAGGGCAGTGGCCGGATCTCAGCTCACTGCAAGCTCCGCCTCCCGGGTTCATGCCATTCTCCTGCCTCAGCCTTCCGAGTAGCTGGGACTACAGGCGCCCGCCACCTCGCCCGGCTAGTTTTTATAGATTTCAAACTATCATTGGTGGATCATATGCTTTGAGTCTGAAGGAAATCCTTTAGTGTTTCTTAAAAGGTAGACCAGCTAGCAAAATATTCTCCATTTTTATTTATTTAGGAATGTCTTCATTTTGCCTTCTTTTTTTTTTTTTTTTTTTTTTTTTTTTTTTTTTTTTGAGATGGAGTCTTGCTCTGTCGCCCAGGCTGGAGTGCAGTGGTGCAATCTCGGCTCACTGCAAGCTCCGCCTCCCGGGTTCACACCGTTCTCCTGCCTCAGCCTCCCGAGTAGCTGGGACTACAGTTGCCCGCCACCACGCCCAGCTAGTTTTCTGTACTTTTTAGTAGAGGTGGGGTTTCACCATGTTAGCCAGGATGGTCTCGATCTCCTGACCTCGTGATCTGCCTGTCTTGGCCTCCCAAAGTGCTGGGATTACAGGCGTGAGCCACCGTGCCCGGCCTTTGCCTTCATTTTTTAAAGATTTAAATACTTTTCGAGATAAGGTCTCACTCTAGTGCCCAGGCTGGAGTGCAGTGGCGCAATCTTGGCTCACTGCAAGCTCTACCTCCTGAGCTCAAGTTATCTTCTTGCCTCAGCCTCTAAGAAGTTATCTTCTTGCCTCAGAATATCTGCCACCACACCTGGCTAATTTTTGTATTTTTTGTAGAGAAAGGGTCTCAACTGTTGCCCAGGCTGATCTTGAGCTCCTGAGTTCAAGCAGTCCACCTGCCTCAGCTCCCAAGCCTTCATCTTTGAAAGATCGTTTTATTGGATACAGGATTTTTGGTGGCAGGTTTTTTTTTTTCCTTTGAGCACTTTGAATATGTTATTCCACTGTTTTCTGGCCTCAGTCGTTTTTGCTAAGAAGTTATTTGTTAATCTTAGCCCTTGAAAGTAAGAATTGTTTTTCTCTTGCTGCTTTCAAGGTTTTCTCCTTGTCTTTGACTTTCATCATTTTTCTGTGATGTTTATTTGTGGATCTTGTTGAGTTTATCCTTCTTGGAGTTTCTTGTGTTAGGTTTGTGTTATTCCATATATTATGTTAGTATACATTTTTTTTTTTTTTTTTTTTTTTTGAGATGGAGTCTTGCTCTGTTGCCCAGGCTGGAGTACAGTGGCATGATCTTGGCTCACTGCAACCTCTGACTCCCAGGTTCAAGTGATTCTCCTGCCTCACCCTCCTGAGTAGTTGGGACTACAGGCACCTGCCACCATGCCTGGCTAAGTTTTGTACTTTTAGTAGAGATGGGGTTTTGCCATGCTGGCCAGGCTGGTCTCAAACTCCTGACCTCAGGTGATCCTCCTGCCTTGGCCTCTCAAAGTGCTGGGATTACAGGCACGAGCCACCACACCCAGCTGTATGTTGTTACACTTAATGGTGTCCTACAGGTCTCTGAATCTGTTCATTTTTCTTCTCAGATTGCATAATTTCTATTGATGTATTTTCAGGTTCCCCAATTCTTTCTAATGTCAGTTCGCATCTCCTCATGGGTCCCTTTAGTTTATTTTGCTGTTATGTTTTTCAACTCCAGGATTTGCATTTGATTCTTTTTTTTTTTTTTTGTAAATTCTATCTCTTTATGATATGCTCTATTTGATGTGACATTGTCATCGTACCTTTCTTTACTGTTTAATCATAGTTTAGTTCTTTGAACATATTTATAATGACTACTTTAAAGTCATATATTCTGTTAAATCCAACATATACAGGCAGGTTCTACAGCCTTCTTTTTTTCTGGCACATGGGTTATACTTTTCCTGTTTCTTTGTCCATTTTGTTATTAACTGGATATTTAAAATAACAGGTATCCAACCTTTTGGCTTCCCTGGGCCACGCTGGGAGAAGAATTGTCTTGGGCCACACATAAAATACACTAACACTGACAATAGCTGACGAGCTAAAAGAAAAAAAAAACAGTCCATGCATAATTTTTGTGATACCCACCACCACAGATAAGCAAAAAGGTCCTCACATCCTAAGGGTTGGACTCGGCTGTTTTAAATAATATATGGTAGCAACTCTGGGTACCAACCTTGTTATTGTCACTTGTTTATTTGTTTAGTGACTGGGTGTAGTTTTCCCCCATACTTTGTAAAGCCTCTGATCTTGTTCCTCAGAGAGGTGCAGCTTTGGATATGCCCAGGCACCTTGGGATGACAGTGCTTTTGGCAGGGTTCTCTTTGTCTTTTCCTGACCATACTGCCAGCTGTTAAGTTCCATTGATTTTCAGCTGATTCTCAATTGTTTTCAATAATGCTTTGGGGCACACATTGTTCTATGGACTAATCCAATCAAATCCAGGCTCCTTTGAAGGAATAGTTCCCAAGGTCAGTGTGTGGTGATATTTGTTCTAACATCAGGAGGGCTCCACACTGCTGGTTTTTTGTTTATTTATTTATTTATTTATTTATTTATTTATTTATTTTGGTCTCTCCTGAAAAATAACTAGCCTATGTTTAGTCTGTATCCTCATTGAATTTACAAATTTTACCATTATCTTTCACCAAAACCTCCACTGTTTTTGAGAGTACCCTTAGGCTTGAACTTTTTTTTAAATGCCCTGTTGTAAAGAAGTCAGTTGTTTTGAGAAAAGATGAAGAGCTGTTTTATGGCCTACTTCTCCCCCCAGGCAGAATCTCTAGACTCAAGGCTCTGAGTTAGGGGTGGGGACAATAGTATGCTTCTCTCTGAAACCCTGCTTTAGGAGCAGTTGGGGAAAGTGGGGGCAGTAGCCTGAGGTCTTTTTGGCTTGCCTCTTCCAGTGTGGAATCACCACTTCATAGGCCAGAGCAAAGGTAATTGAGGCCCCAGTATTTTTTAGCAGTGCTGCACAAAAGGTAGAGCCTCTGCTCCATGCGTGGAGGTTGGGCAGAAGAAAGGAGGCCTGCCTTTCAGATGCACTTGTCTAGAACTTATCCTTAGCAACAGTAAGTAGCTGTGGAAAGGATGAGAAATGCTGATATGTCCTACTCCTTACCTGAAACTGTCTGGGAGCTAGAAGTAGAGGAGGATCCCTGTGTTCTCGGCTGCCTTTCTACGTAGCTGAGCCAAGGGGGAAGGAGCAGTCTTGGTTAAAATATAGTCATATGCTGCATAACGATGTTTTGGTCCATGATGTGGTATATAGGATGGTGGTCCCATAATATTACAATGGAGCTGAAAAATTCCTATCCCTTAGTGATGTAGCTTTAGCTCATAGAACAAGGTGTGACTCACGTGTTTATGGTGATGCCAGTGTAAAAAAACCAACTGCACTATCATATAAAAGTATATATACATATACAATTATGTACAATACATAATACTTGATAGTAAATGTTACTGGCTTATGTATTTATTATACTATTATTTATCATTATTTTAGAGTGTACTCCTTCTACTTATTAAAAAAAAAAAGTAGGCCGGGTGCGGTGGCTCAAGCCTGTAATCCCAGCACTTTGGGAGGCCGAGACGGGCGGATCACGAGGTCAGGAGATCGAGACCATCCTGGCTAACACGGTGAAACCCCATCTCTACTAAAAATACAAAAACTAGCCGGGCGAAGTGGCGGGCGCCTGTAGTCCCAGCTACTCGGGAGGCTGAGGCGGGAGAATGGCGTAAACCCGGGAGGCGGAGCTTGCAGTGAGCTGAGATCTGGCCACTGCACTCCAGTCGGGGCGACAGAGCGAGACTCCGCCTCAAAAAAAAAAAAAAAAAAGTAAAAAAAAAGTTAGCGTAAAACAGCCTCAGGCAGGCCCTTCAGGAGGTTTTCTAGAAGATGTGGAGATGAGACAGTGATGTGGATGATCCTGACCCTCTGTAGGCCTAAGCCAATGTGTGTTTGTGTCTTAGTTTTTAACAAAAAAGCTTAAAAAGTTAAAAGTCTGAAAAATAGAAAAAAACTTATAGACTACTGATAGAAAAAATATTTTTATACAGCTGTACAGTGTGTGTTTTAAGCTATGTTATTGCAAAAGAGTAAAAAAGCTAAAATTTTAAAGTTTATATAAAGTAAAAAAGTTACAGTAAGCTAAGGTTGTTATTGGAGAAAGAAAATGTTTTAAATAAATTTAGGGTAGCCTAAGTATACAGTTTATAGAGTCTGTAGTAGTGTACAATAATGTCCTAGGCCTTCACATTCACTCACCACTTACTCCTCCAGAGCACCCTCCAGTCTTGTAAGCTCTATTCATGTTAAGTGCCATTTTTAAATCTTTTATACCATATTTTTTAATCATACCTTTCTATATTTGGATACACTTACAAATTGCCTATAGTATTTAGTATAGTAGCATGCTTACAGGTTTGTAGCCTAGGAGTAGTAGGTTCTACCATATAACCTAGGCGTGTAGTAGGCTGTGCCATCTAAGTTTGTGTAATACATTCTATGATGTTCACACAATGATGAAACAGCCTGAGGATGCATTCTCAGAATGTATTTCTGTCATTTTAAGTGATGCGTGACGGTACCACTAGCTCTTGCTATTCTAACCGAATTTTCATAGATATTCCTGAATAGATGTTTTTTTGCTGTTTGCCCTTAGGACCATTTCAGAGGCTATAAAAATGGCTGTTTTAAACATAACTTCTATTAGTTTCCCTGGTGAGTAGGTCTGTGGAACTTCTCACCTTGTCTTGTCAGAAGTTGATCTCCCTCTGGACTACAATTTTAGCTTTTTTTTTGTAGTAATAATTAGTACCTTCGCCTTATTTAGGACTTCATAGCTTTCAGGTACATAATCATGTGAATAAATCTGAAAACCTAAGAGGAAATGGGAAAATTCCTTGAAATAAACAGCTTTCTGAAACTGACACAAGAAGAAACAAAAATCTGAATTTGTATACCTATTTGACTGATTCCTAATTTAAAACCCCAAGAGGGAAATTACAAGAAAATTATAGACCAACATCCCTTATGAACATAGTTTTTTTTGTTA
>NW_016815254.1:1865994-1875048 GCF_001698545.2 Rhinopithecus bieti
TTTTTTTTTTGAGACGGAGTCTCTCTCTGTCCCTCAGGCTGGAGTGCAGTGGTGTGATCTTGGCTCACTGAAGGTTCCGCCTCCCAGGTTCACGCCATTCTCCTGCCTCAGCCTCCCGAGTGGCTGGGACTACAGGCGCCCGCCACCACGCCTGGCTAATTTTTTTGTATTTTTAGTAGAGACGGGGTTTCACTGTGTTAGCCAGGATGGTCTCGATCTCCCGATCTCATGATCCACCCGCCTCTGTCTCCCAAAGTGCTGGGATTATAGGCGTGAGCCACCACGCCCAACTTGAACAATAAAGTTGTATACAAAATATTAACAAATTGAATTTGAAATATATAAATAGAATGCAATATTTTGATCATGTGGGATTTATGCCAGGAATGCAAGGCTGGTTTTACTTTAAAAAAAGTTTTGTTACATAAATAGAATAAAATAAAAAGTATCACTTCAACATAAATAGAGAAAATAGAAAGTTCCTTCTCTGTATAGTTGCCTTCTCTTTATACTTTTCTATGCAAATCCTAGCCATCTCAGTAGCCCTATCTCTAGTCTTTATTTTGCTCATTAAATCTGCTTGTTCTTCTAGGGTTTTTTTTTTCCTGTGCCTTCTCTCTTCTGGAGAGCCCTAGCAGGTAGGAAGCTGGTGTGATTGTGGGGCTTTGTTTTCCTTCCCACAGGGATCACAGTCCTGTACTGCCTGTTTCCAGCATCTGAAAACAAATGTTTTATATATTTTGTTCAGTTTTTAGTAGTTTATAGTGGGAAGGTTAGTCTTCTGGAAGAAGTCTTGCCCACACTTTTTGTCATTCTTACCCAATAGGTATAAAGTGATGTATGACATTTCATGTATAAATTCATGTATACCGTTTATACATACTTACATTTTTTTGGTTACCAGTGTGGTTGAATATCTTTTCATATGCTTATCAGTCATTTATGTTTCATGTGACCTTTTTTTCCTATAGATTTTGTTTTTTTCTTAATGATTTGCAGGTGTTCTTTTGTACACTCTGTATACCAATTTCTTGTCCACATTTAATTTTTTAGTTCTCTTGGGACTAATTTTTGTGTGTGAAGGGTCTAATTTTAATTTTTTTTCATATGAGTAGTTGGAATAATTTATTGAATTTTAAATATTTCCTACTGATTTTTTTTTTTTTAAACACCAACCCTATTATATACTAACCTTTTGTATGTGTATGCTGGCATGTTTCTAAGTGCCTTATTTTTTTTTCCTCAGTGGTCTGTAAATTCCTGCACAATACCATGTGGTTTTAATTACTAAATGTGGTAAGATGACTCTTCCCTTCTTCATCTTCTTAAAAATCATCTTGGCTATTCTTTTTCACTTTATTTTCCAGACGCATTTTAAGAACAACTCTAATGGTTCCACCAAAATAACCCTGTTGAGAATTTAATCTGAATTGTGTTCCTTGTATAGATTCATTGGGGGAAGACATTGATTCTTCTCACCCATGAATATAGTATATCTCCATTTATTTATCTCTTTAATACATTTCAAGAATGTTTTATAATTATATTCATAAGAGCCTTGCTTGTTTTTCATTAGACTTCTCAGATTCATTGCCCTTGGAACACAGTCACCATGTTAGGAGGGAGCTCAGACCGCATGGAGAGGTTATATGTTGGAGGTTCTGGTACTAGCCCCAGCTAGTCTGGCAGTCAAAAGCCATCAACTACCAGACATATGAGTGATTTAGCCTTCTCAGAATTCCATCCTCTAGCTTTCTAGTCCTTTAGCTGAGGCCTTAGACATCATGGAGCAGAGATAAGGTATCCCTGTTCTGTCCTTTCTGAATCCCTGACACAAATTGAGAAAGGTAGTTTTTGTTTTGTTTTGTTTTGTTTTGTTTTAAATTAAGATGGGTTCTTGCTTTGTTGCCCAGGCTGGAGTGCATGATCACAGCTTACTGCAGCCTCAACCCTCTGGCCTCAAGTGATCCTCCCATTTCAGCCTCCAAGTAGCTGGAACTACAAGTGTGTGCCACCAAGCCTAAGTTTTTTTTGTTTTTGAGATGGAGTCTCGCTGCGATGCCCAGGCTGAAGTGCAGTGGCTCAGTCTCTGCTCACTGCAACCTCCGCTTCCCGGGTTCAAGCTATTATCCTGCCTCAGCCTCCTGAGTAGCTGGGACTACAGGCACGTGCCACCATGCCTGTCTAATTTTTTTTTGTATTTTAGTAGAGATGGGGTTTCACCATATTGGCCAGGTTGGTCTCAACTCCTGACTTGAAGTGATCTGCCTGCCTCAGCCTCCCAAAGTGCTGAGATTACAGGCATGAGCCACTGTGCCCAGGCAAGTCTGGCTAAATTTTAAATTTTTTGTAGAGACAAGTTCTTGCTATGTTGCCCAAGTTGGTCTTCAGCTCCTGGGCTTAAGCAGTTCTCCTGCCTCAGCCTCCCAAAGTGTTGGGATTACAGATGTAAGCCACCACGCTCAGCTCATTAATTGGTTTGTTTTTGTTTTTGTTTTTTGAGATGGAGTCTCGCTCTGTTGCCCAGGCTGGAGTGCAGTGGCCGGATCTCAGCTCACTGCAAGCTCCGCCTCCCGGGTTTATGCAATTCTCCTGCCTCAGCCTCCCGAGTAGCTGGGACTACAGGCGCCCGCCACCACGCCCAGCTAGTTTTTTGTATTTTTTAGTAGAGATGGGGTTTCACCGGGTTAGCCAGGATGGTCTCGATCTCCTGACCTCGTGATCTGCCCGTCTCGGCCTCCCAAAGTGCTGGGATTACAGGCTTGAGCCACCGCGCCTGGCCCCCATTAATTGTTTTAAGCCGCAGAGTTTTGGGATAATTTGTTACTAAGAATAGAAAATGAATACCCCAGGCATCATTATGCTTATGATTTGGCTTGTTTTATAAGTTTCCTATGGGAACACATAATCAGAATATTCTAATATAGTATATGGGGAATCGTTTCTTATCCTGGATTAATAAATTGGTATTTATTACTGTTTTATGAGCTTGGGGATTTTGTGTTATGTATGATTTTTAAAAACAGCTGAGTTTGTAAGGCAGAGGAATAGACTCAGACATTGAAAATTCATCATGAACACTAAGCTCCTTGGGAAGCTACTTACTCTCTTTTGAGGGTATACTAACATCCCTGTGTGGTTGAGAATGAGGTTTCATTTTGCGTGACATTTCTGTAGTCAGATATATGTTACACAGAGTTAAAACACCCAAACTTGTCTTGAAGACCTCTTAATTTAGTTGTACAGTCTTCCTAAGTAGGTTTCATAAATTGACATTCAAGAACATAATGTAAAACTTCTTTGCAGCATTTTCCTAAAGATTCTAATTTACTTCAAAAAATTCTCACAAAGTTTGCTGATACTGAGTGAGTCACTGAAATAAGCCAGGCTATGTACTCAACTATGTAGATTATTTCTCTATTTTCATTTTATGTAAATATGAAGTATACATACAAGTACATCTCATTGTATTGTGCTTCACTTTATTGCATTTCCCAGATATTGTGGTTTTATTTTTTTAAAACAATGGAAAGTTTTTGGCAAACCTGCACTGAGCAAGTCTGTTGGTCCCATTTTTCCAATAGCATGTGCTAACTTTGTGTGTCTGTGTCACGTTTTGGAGATTCTCACAATATTACAAACTTTTGCGTTATTCTATCTGTTATGGTCATCTCCGATTAGTGATCTTTAATGTTACTATTGTAGTTGTTTTGGGGCATCATGAACCATACCCATATAAGATGTCAAACTTAATCAGTAGGTGTTGTTTGTGTTCTGACGGCTCCACCAACCGGCCATTTCCCCGTCTCTCTTCCTCTCCTTGGGCCTCCCTATTCCCAATGAAATACCTCTGCAATGGCTGCTAAGTGTTGAAGTGAAAGGAAGAGTCTCACACCTCACTTTAAATCAGAAACTAGAAATGATTAAGCTTAATGAGGAAGGCATGTTGAAAGCTGTGATTGGCCAAAAGCTAGGCCTCTTGTACCAAATAGCTAAGTTGTGAATGCAAAGGAAAAACTCTTGAAGGACATTAAAAGTGCTACTCCAGTGACCACATGCATGATAGGAAAGCAGAACAGCCTTATTGCTGATTTGGAGAAAGTTTGAGTGGTCTGAATAGAACAGCAAAGAGCCATAACATTTCCTTAAGCCAAAGCCTAATCCAGAACATGTCTAAAAATGCCCTTCCTGAACCTCTGTACTTAATTGATAGTTGACTAGTTATAGAGTTCTAGACTGGCATTAGAATTCTAATAGGATAGCCCCATTATCTTCTGGCATGACTTTTTGCTGATAAGAAATTCCATGGATAGTTAACCTCTGATTCTTTTGTGGGTGACTTTTTTTTTTTTTTTTTTTTTTCAAATCTGAAAGCTTTTATTCTTCTCTCCTGGGCATCTGAATTTTCAGTGATGTGCTGAATTATCCCTTTGGGATCATGTTTTTCTCTGTATTTGGTTTTATGTCATGTTGTGGTTTTTCCTTGAATGTCTGGTGATCCTTTATTTTCCATTAATATGTATGGATAAACAAAAAATTACTGTAAGAGTTGGTTGGGGTTTATTGATTATCTGGTTTTGTTTAGAGTAATTGGTTAGGGAACTAGTTAAATGCTGGAATGTAGGAATCCTCCTCTGGCACTATTCAGTTTCTGTAGGGAAGAACCTTCTAATTTTCTTGCCTGAAGCATGAATGCTTGACTGTCTTTTGCAATGGGATGGTAGACTCTTCAGCAAGTCCAGACTTTTATTTTTTTATTTTTTTATTTTTTTTGAGACGGAGTCTCGCTCTGTGGCCCGGGCTGGAGTGCAGTGGCCGGATCTCAGCTCACTGCAAGCTCTGCCTCCCGGGTTTACGCCATTCTCCTGCCTCAGCCTCCCGAGTAACTGGGACTACAGGTGCCCGCCACATCGCCCGGCTAGTTTTTTTGTACTTTTTTTAGTAGAGACGGGGTTTCACCGTGTTAGCCAGGATGGTCTTGATCTCCTGACCTCGTGATCCACCCGTCTCGGCCTCCCAAAGTGCTGGGATTACAGGCTTGAGCCACTGCGCCCGGCCCAGACTTTTATTTAATCCCCCATTTTAGTTCATGTCTTAATCCTTTCCTCTGTTTCACTAGATATTTCTTAATCTTGAACTAATCTGAGATTCTGTAGGACCCTTGTCTGTATTCCCCCTTCTTTTTATTCTAGGACGTGACTTCCTCTTAGTTTTGCCAGTTACTACTTCTCCACCTACTTTGAGTTTTCCCTGAAATTTGTTCAAGTCTCTTGCCTAAGGGCCTATTCTTCTGTTCTCTGTTATTGTGGGTTTTTATCTTTTTTTTTTTTGGTGGGGGGTCTACTTTTATTTTAGAGGGAAGGAGAGAAAGTAAACAAAATTGCCATTTTTAACTGATATGTACTGTGAATCTCTAATGGGTAACGATTTAGAATACAGCTTTTTTTTTTTTTTTTTTTTGAGGCGGAGTCTCGCTCTGTAGCCCAGACTGGAGTGCAGTGGCCAGATCTCAGCTCACTGCAAGCTCCACCTCCCGGGTTTACGCCATTCTCCTGCCTCAGCCTCCCGAGTAGCTGGGACTACAGGCGCCCGCCACCTCGCCCAGCTAGTTTTTGTATTTTTAGTAGAGACGGGGTTTCACCGTGTTAGCCAGGATGGTCTCGATCTCCTGACCTCGTGATTCGCCCGTCTCGGCCTCCCAAAGTGCTGGGATTACAGGCTTGAGCCACCGCGCCCGGCCTAGAATACAGCTTTTAAAGGAACATTTGATATTTCAAAAACAGTATTCTCATACTTGTTCACCTTACATTCTAGGTGGTTTAAGTCCTAGCTTCAGTACAAATTTGCTTTATGATCTTGGGCGTGCTATGTAGTGTGGGAACCTGAAGTACTTCACATATTGTAAAGCAATGGTTTTCAAACTCTTTTTGACTGTAAACTATAGTGAGAAATACATTTTACTTCACAACTTACATACTTCCATGACATAATATCCTTACGTGCAATACACTCTGATTTTTTTTTTTTTAAACTCTGGTTGTGACCCACTAACTTGATCTTACTGCCCACCAATGGTATGCAACCTACACTTTGAAAAACAGTATACTAGAGCAGTATTTCTTAAAAGTGTGAGCCAGGGCCAGGTTCAGTGGCTCATGCCTATATTCCCAGCATTTTAGGAGGCCAAGGCGGGCGAATCACAAGGTCAGGAGTTTGAGACCAGTCTGGCCAAGATGGTGAAACCTCATCTGTACTAAAAATACAAAAATTAGCTGAGCGTGGTAGTGGGCACCTGTAGTCCCAGGTACTTGGGAGGCTGAGGCAGGAGAATCGCTTGAACCCGAGAGGCAGAGGTTGCAGTGAGCTGAGACTCAGTCTCAAAAAAAAAAAAAAAAAAAATGTGAGCCAGATATATTTTCAAGTTGAGTATTGAAAAAAACGTAAGAATTTAGGAAAAACCTAGTGGGGCTTTTGTGAGTTTTAAAAGGTATGTTAATAATCCTCCAAAGACGAAATTCTGCCCTTCCCTAGAGTTATCTTGAGTCACCCTTGGCTTGAGGCCGTGCAGGGATTTTTACAGTGTTGAGAATTATCTTTAGTGAGATCAAGTGGCAGTCATAATAAATTGAAATACAGTTTAAAATGTGCTTTAAAACACATTTTAGCCAAATTTAAATTAATTATGAGCAAGGCATATCTGTTTTTTTTAAAAGATATTTCCTAGATTGTGCAGTTTGTTGTACCTTTCATAATATTCATGCAGAGCTCTTTATATTGTGGATTTAGTGATATTTTCTAGAAGAATGCTGTTTTAAATTTTATTTTTTATTTTGGAAGAAGGCTTTTAATAAATCCTTAGCTCTGATGCTGAAGAGATGACCACAAATTGATGCTGCAGGTTATTACATATATTAAGTAAGTGCGTAGTCAAATTTCCTTCAGGCAGCACAAAGACTTAAGGCATTGGAAATGGTTAAATATGATATACCATGATAGTAGATAGTAGTCTGAATTGTTCCTTGGTAAATACTTGGGAAGATCAAAATACATTTGGCCCTCCATATCTGTGGGTTCCACATCTGTGGATTCAACCAACCTTGGATCAAAAATACGCCAGGGGAGGGAGGAAGAGTCTATACAGAATATGTACAGACTTTTTTTCAGCTCATTATTCCTTAAATAATATAGTGTAACAATTGTTTACATAGCATTTACATTGTGTTAGGTGTAAGTAATATAGACATGATTTAAAGTATACAGGAGGCTGTGCATAGGTTGATGGAAATACTAGACCATTTTACATGAGAGACTTGAGCATCCTCAGATTTTGGTATCCAGGGGAGTCCAGGAACTTGTCCCCATGGATAATGCAGATCAACTGTATACTTATAAGTTTACATGTAGGACATTCTCTTCATTTAAATAGAGGTCACTAGGACCTTAAATACACATCCCTTATTTACTCATTTATTTATACATTTTGGAAGAAATCAGCATCCATTTGAAACAGATATATGTCATCAGTTCAAGAAAACCTGGTTAAAATTGTCCCAACAAAAACTTGGACCTCTTATAATAATTAAATTCAGAGTGACTGAGCAAACTACTGTGTTGTAGTACTCAGGGCATGATCCAAAAGTTACCTTGTCAGCCACAACTGTAGTTGCTGATGATGCAGTGCTGTAAGGTGGTGTGAATTTTTCCTGTGGACTTGTTTGTTTCTAAAGACGTTTTCATTTTTAAACCTTTAAGTGAAATTCTGATAGAAAATATCAGCATCTCTTACAGGGAGAATGCCAGGTGAGCAAGCTCTCACCGTAGGAATCAGAATGGACATTATCATCCGTAGTGAGAATGGCAAATGGATAATCAACATCAGCCCAATTGCCAGACTGAAACATCATTATGACAGACTTCATTTGCAAGAATTCTTAAAACGGAGAAGCTGAAGAATAAAGTGGCCAGTGCAGATATTGTCTGTGCTTTTTACATTTAACAGATTTATTATGTGTTCTTTTTCTTTTCTTTTCTTTTGAGACGGAGTTTTGCTCTCGTTGCCTAGGCCCGAATGCAGTGGTGTGATCTCAGCTCACTGCAACCTCTGCCTCCCGGGTTCAAGCGATTCTCCTGCTTCAGTCTCCCAAGTAGCTGGGATTACAGGTGTGCACCACCACGCCCAGCTAACATTTTGTATTTTTAGTAGAGGTGGAGTTTCACCATATTGGCCAGGCTGGTCTCAAACTCCTGACCTCAGGTGATCCGCCCGTCTCAGCCTCCCAAAGTGCTGGGATTACAGGCATGAGCCACCATGCCTGGCCTATGTGTTCTTTTTCTTACAGATTGTTACTCATGTTTATGAAATATAGCAAAAAGATAGGCCGATCTTTTTTCAACCTATTTATATTTTCTGCTCTTTTTTCTCATGAGAAAATTCAGTGTTACTGTTTCACAAATGTACCAGAGTTGGGACATATTAAGCATCTACAAATGCAAAATATTTCATAATTTTTTAAATAATGAAAACCATGATTACCATCTTTTCTTACAGGATAACTACTATAAAAATGTTTTTGGGCCGGGCGCGGTGGCTCAAGCCTGTAATCCCAGCACTTTGGGAGGCTGAGACGGGCGGATCACGAGGTCAGGAGATCGAGACCATCCTGGCTGACCCGATGAAACCCCGTCTCTACTAAAACAAAAAACTAGCCAGGTGAGGTGGCAGGTGCCTGTGGTCCGAGCTACTCGGGAGGCTGAGGCAGGAGACTGGCGTGAACCTGGGAGGCGGAGCTTGCAGTGAGCTGAGATCCGGCCACTGCACTCCAGCCTGGGTGACAGAGCGAGACTCTGTCTCAAAAAAAAAAAAATTTTTTTTTGAGTCATCATTTTGGCAAAATAAATAACTTATGGTAATATGGAATTCTATTTCATAACATTAACAGACTTCCCAAAATCAAATTTCAGCCTCAAGATTGTCTTTCCTGACCCCTACCTTTTCAATGGTACAGAGGGCCCCTGGAACATTCAAAAGAGAGGTAAGCAGGATTATTTGACATG
>NW_016815254.1:1875064-1882289 GCF_001698545.2 Rhinopithecus bieti
ATGTTTTTGACCTATATAAAAATGTTGCATGTTTTGAACCTACAAGTAGGCCAACCAGCAGTACATAACAGCAGCTTCTCTTCTCTCATTTAACCTTTTACAGTATGGCTTACTCTTCACAACTGTTTTACCTTAGCTACCAAGAAACTTAGTAAAAACAAAAGCCCTTAAATATAGCAGTCAAACATCTTGTAAAGCTTTCTTGCATTTAATTAATTGTGATTTCATTTTTTAAATTTATTTTTTTTAATTTTTTTGAGATGGAGTCTTGCTCTGTTGCCCAGGCTGGAGTGCAGTGGCAGGATCTGGGCTCACTGCAAGCTCCGCCTCCCGGGTTTAAACCATTCTCCTGCCTCAGCCTCCTGAGTAGCTGGGACTACAGGCGCCCGCCACCACGCCCGGCTAATTTTTTGTATTTTTAATAGAGACGGGGTTTCACCGTGTTAGCCAGGATGGTCTCGATCTCCTGACCTCATGGTCTGCCCACCTAAGCCTCCCAAAGTGCTGGGATTACAGGCATGAGCCACTGCTCCCGGCCCTCTGATTTCATTTTTAGTTTTTCTGTTTATATTTAATCTTGTAAGCGCTCTTGAATTCTTTTTGATTCCAGATTGTGTGGAGAGTAGTCAGTATATATGTGGTAAATATATACTGTGGTAGTACCTTTTCCGTTTTGCCTGATAGCATTACTTTCTGTGTTCTGTATCTTGCCTTCTCAACTTGCTTCTAATCTTTTGAAGGCAGGAAATCATCTCTTTCAGAATTTGCTTCAAAGGATTGTTGTGAGAGTGAAATTAGGGCATATAAAACACTTAGAATTGTCTTTGGAATGAAGTACTAATATTAGCAGTAGTACTGTATTTTAATATGGAGCACAGCAGACTGCTCAATAGACGTTATGTACTTAATGGGAAGGGTTTAGTAGGAAAAGATCTTTCTATATCATAATACCTAAAAATAATCAAGAATTGGAAACTTCTGTTTTAACCCAGAGCCAGTGGAGTTGTAACATTAACTGCTTCTAAATACTTGTGATGTTTGGGAGAATTCAGATGTGACCTATCCCACCCAAGTATTATGTAATGCTGGGATATAGTTCTGGGGAGAAAAAACAAAACAAATTTAAATGCATCTTTAGGCTAAGAAATGGATTACTCAATGGATAAGCTATGAAAAACATTAATTTCTTTCTGGAGGAGGAGACCCAAGAGTTAGGTGCCCAGAAAAAGTCTTTTTTAAAAAATGTGTAACATGGGGCTGGGCATGGTTGCTCTCCCCTGTAATCCCAGCACTTTGGGAGGCCGAGGCAGATGGATCACGAGGTCAGGAGATGGAGACCAGCCTGACCAACATGGTGAAATGCCATCTCTACTAAAAATACAAAATTAGCCGGGCATGGTGGTGAGCGCCTGTAGTCCCAGCTACTTGGGAGGCTGAGGCAGGAGAATCTCTTGAACCTGGGAGGTGGAGGTTGCAGTGAGCAGAGATTGTACCACTGCACTCCAACCTGGGTGACAGAACGAGACTCCGTCTCAAAAAAAAAAAAAGGGTAACATGTTCTTAAACCTACTATGATTGTGCTTAACGATGGGGCTATGTATTGAGAAATTCATTATTAGACAGTTTTGTCATTGTGCAAACATCATAGAGTATACTTCCATAAACTTAAATGGTATAGCTTACTACACATCTAGGCTGTGTACAAACCTGCACAGCATGTTACTGTTCTGAATACTGTAGGCAATTTGAAAAGTAAGTATATGTGTATCTAAACAAGAAAAAGTACAGTAAAAATACGGTTTATATGGGACCACCATTACATATGCAGTCTGTTGTTGACAAAACTTTGTTATGCGGCACATGACTGTATTTTCCAATCCTGAAAGTCATTTTGTGTCTTTTTTTTGTGCTGGCCACAGGCTACTTAGCCTGTAGTGTTAGAAAAACAGACTTTCCATTTGTATTTCACCTTGAAATATATGCACTCATCTTCATGATTGTTATCTCAATCCATTTAATTCTACCATCAAGGTAGATTGTTCATAAAAATGGTCATTATGATTCTTCTTTTTTTTTTGTTGAAACATAGTCTCGCTTTGTTACCCAGGCTGGAGTGCAGTGGTGGAATCTTGGCTCACTGCAAGCTCTGCGTCCCAGGTTCATGCCATTCTTCTGCCTCAGCCTCCCGAGTAGCTGGGATTACAGGCACCCACCACTATGCCTGGCTAATTTTTTGTATTTTTAGTAGAGACGGGGTTTCACCATGTTAGCCAGGATGATCTTGATCTTCTGACCTTGTGATCTGCCCGCCTAGGCCTCCCAAAGTGTTGGGATTACAGGCACGACCGCACGCGGCATTATTAATTCTTAAACATAGGCATGTTGTAGTAATTCATTATTTATGTCACTGTTAATAGCCAGCACCAATTTTGAACTTCTCCTTGTTCAGTAGACTGTTTTTCAGTGCAGCATCTTTATTCTTTAAATTCAGAGAGTCTTTTTAAACATCAAGTAAGTATTTATTAACTCCTTATATACCCTATCCTAGATAAAAAAGAAATAAAAAGGAAACCCTGCTCAGTGAATAATCCTTCTCCTTGAGGAGCCTGAAATCTTTTGGTGGTTGATGAAAGAAACATCTGTTGAATATAGGCCTAAAGATAATGGGTACTCAAATACGTAATTGAGGTTGTGAACACTATAGATCATGAGAGGTGGGAGAGATCATTATATCCTGACCTACCTAAGGGAAATTTTGTGGAGAATGTGAGATTCAAGTTTGTTCTTAAAGGGCAAGTAGGATATGGAAAGATAGGGGAGGAAATCTAGTGAAGTATTTCAGGTAGGGAAAAGACTTAGAACAAACACACGGCCTTTAGAGATTAAGAGAACTGGTTTCACATTGAGGAGGTGGTAGTGGGAGGAAGGAGAGAAGAGGACTGGCTATATGAGGTATTCACATAATTGAAGTGGGATCTTGTGTGAGTTTGTATTACTATTAGCGTTAGGGAAAAAGAGTTAAAATATATCTTAAAACTCTGTTAGAATGCAGCCTCTCAAGGTATGGCAACTATTTCACCAAGTCATCATTATGGAATTTATATTAATTATAAAGATATATATTATAAAATAAAGCCATATATTAAGGATATAGATATCTTTGAAAATAGGTAACTATAAAGATACCACTGAATAACTGAGAAAACTATGGGGATTTCCTGTACACTATGGATCGAGAAGGATTCTTATAGCCCACATAGTCAACATGTATCTCATTTAGTGTGTAGTACATACATAAGCAGAGGTGTCCATCTCGAGTTTTCAAACTAAGTACTAACATCAAGCAGACATCTTTTTGTTAGTTGAAATAAATTATTAGGAGACATCATTTATTAATGGAAATTAAATGCACATAACCATTTTAATTTTAAGGGTAAAAAGCCCCAGAAGATTTAAGAAAAGGGCCATTCAAGAAACAACTGATTTTACAGAGAAGAAGCAGATTCTGCTTAGAATGACTAATGGCCATTTTGGGATAAAAAAAGGTAGTAAACATAAGACTGCTGGTTATATGTAGCATGTATGTTGGCTCGTGCTTCATTTTCACCCCCAATAGAATGAATTTTAATTCTGGGATAAAGACAACTGTTTGACATAATACTTAGTATTAAAAATAGCTGCAAATTTAATTTTTTAAAATCAAATATTTTTTAATCAAAAATCAAAATATTCCCACTTAAGAACAGTTTCATAAAAGGTGATCCTGAATCAGGATGTGGTAGCTCACACCTGTAATCCCAGCACTTTGGGAAGCCAAGGCAGGCAGATCATTTGAGGTCAGGAGTTTGAGACCAGGCTGGCCAACATGGTGAAACTTCATCTCTACTAAAAAAAATACAAAAATTAGCTGGGCGTAGTGGTGCAGGCCTGTAATCCCAGCTACTTGGGAGGCTGAGGCAGGAGAATTACATGAACCTGGGAGGAGGCGGGGGTTGCAGTGAGCCGAGATCACACCACCACACTCTAGCCTGCGCAACACAGTGAGACTCTGTCTCAAAAAAAAAAAAAAAAAAAAAAAGTGACCCTGAATCAAAAACTTTACCAAATTGGTAGTGAAAAATGTCATATATGTCAATATTACGTGGACTCTGAATGCCAATCTTAGGATTATAGACTTTAGCCTTCATAAAGCAGAGAGTCATTATTGATTTTGGAATAGGAAGTGTTAATATAAGTTCTTTGTAAGTGTGGAGCTATCTTATTTTACTGGCATAGCCACAGATGAACTGCAGCAAATTCTTCATATTTTTACTTCAAAAATCATGTGACTTTTGCTGTTCTTTATAATATATCCACATTTGTTTTATTGTAAAATTATTTAATAATAATTGACCAATGAAAAGAATGTGCCTTATGTCTTGTGACTTTGTGTGAACATGCTTAGAATACCTGACCTACTATGGTTCAGCAGTACCTTATCTAAATCAGCTTTTTTAAGGACAGCAACTTGAATATAATTGAAAGGTAATTTTACTAGCTTCCTGCCCTGGAGTTAATTACAAAGCGTAGACATTCTTGATTAGGTTATCATCTTTACGAAGATTTCTGCCTGTATCTTTATATAAAGTATGTACTGGTTTTGAATGGAAGAATAGTTCTGTGTATTATGAGCTAAATATCAGAGTTGAATATGATTTTTAAATTTTACTCTCAGGAGTTCAGTAATCTTAAGTGATTGAGCTAATTGAAGTCCTTGTTTGTAGATATGGAAGTTCAGAATTGAAGTTTTATGGTTTTGAAGCTTAGAAACAAAAGGATTTAACATTTGTTAGAATCAAATCGATACGATGTGTCCGTATTTTTGTAATAAGTAGAATATAAAACAATAAGCTTTTTTAAATCGAGACTTGAGTCTCACTCTGTGGCTCAGGCTGGAGTGCAGTGGCACTATCTCGGCTCACTGCAATCCCCACCTCCCGCGTTCCAGTGATTGTTCTGCCTCTGCCTTCCCAGTAGTTGGGATTACAACTACTGTGTGTGGTGCCCCCTACCACATTCGGCTAATTTTTGTATTTTTAGTAGAGATGGGGTTTCACGATTTGCCCAGGCTGGTCTTGAACTCCTGACCTCAAGTCATCCACCTGCCTCAGCCTTCCAAAGTGCTGGGATTACAGGCATGAGCCACCACACTGGCCCATTTTTTGAGTACCTATTATATGCCAGGCTTTGTATTAGACACTAGAAAGAGAAAGAGAAGTAGAGAGATAGAAAGACAGAAATAATTAGATAAATAAAACTTGGTTTCTGCATTGATTGATTGAGACGTCGTCTCTGTTGCCCAGACTGGAATGCAGTGGTGCGATCTCGGCTCGCTGCAACCCCAGCCTCCCGGGTTCAAGTGATTCTCTTACCTCAACCTCCAGAGTAGCTGGGATTACAGGCACGCACCACCACGCCCTGATAATTTTTGTATTTTTAGTAGAGATGGGGTTTTGCCATGTTGGCAAGGCTGATCTCAAACTCCTGACCTCAAGTGATCTGTCTGCCTTGGCCTCCCAAAGTTCTGGGATTACATAGGTGTGAGCCACTGTGCCTGGCTGTTGTTTCCTGCTTTTAGTTGAAGGGTGCTGAATATGTAAAATATAATTGCTGTAAAGCACAGTAAATACTATAATAGAGATATGCACCTAAAACATATTTGGGTAAAAGTGGATACACCAACCAATTTAGCTTCAGTACCATAAGGAAAGCTTCTGAAAACTACTCCAGCCTGGGCGATAGAGCAAGACTTTGTTTCAAAAAAATAAAAATTAAAAAAATAAAGAAGGGACTTATGCTGAAACTTTATAAGTAGGTAGTGTTCCCGGGGTGGGAATGTGGGAAGAAAGGCATTCCAGACAGAGGAAACATTGTGTAACCTTCAGGGAACTGCAGAGAGTATGGTTTAACGAAAATGAAAAGGCATGTTGGAAAGGTTAAGAGATGACTCTTGACAGTAGACAGCTGCACTTTGTATACAGCCTAGAGGAGTTTGAACTTTATTATTTAATTATTAGAGTATCATTGAAAAACATGGAACTTGAGCACACCGACTCTCATTTTAGCTAGATTTTGAAGTTGTTTGGAGGGTATGTCAGGAGTGGTAATGATTATGGGACCAGATAAGAGGAGCAATTAGAATATCATTGCTGTAGTCCAGATGAGGCATGGTGAGAGTCTGAAATGGCAATGGGAGTGACAAGGATAGATTTCAAATATGTTAAAGACGTTGAATCAATAACATTTAATGATTAGTTGGGCATGGTGGCACATAATCTCCACTACTCTGGAGGCTGAGGCAGAAGGATCACATGAGCCCAGGAGTTTGAGTCTACCTTGGGCAACGTAGCAAGACCACATTTCTTTAAAACAATTTTTTTAATGATTGATTGTGAGTAATGAGAGAGAGAGAAGAGTCCAGTATGAATCCCTGAATGATGGGGTTAGATGGGCACATTTCTCACTAGATTTTTGGAAGAAGTTTTACATATGTGAATAGCTTCTATAAAATTAATAAATACATAAAAGTAACTTCTGAGTAGGTTATTTCTAAGTTTTTCTTTATTTTTATTTATAGATGCCACTTCAAATGAACAACAAGATCTTTTCTGTCAGAAGTTGCAGCAGTGTTGTATACTGTTTGATTTCATGGACTCTGTTTCAGACTTGAAGAGCAAAGAAATTAAAAGAGCAACACTGAATGAACTGGTTGAGTATGTTTCAACTAATCGTGGTGTAATTGTTGAATCAGCGTATTCTGATATAGTAAAAATGGTAAGCCTCTAGACTTATGTTCCTCAGATGTATGTAAATTTAAGATCTGAGGTATAATAATGGATTAATGAGACTAATTTTAAATAAATGTACAATACATCCCCCAAATTTTAAAAAATAGTTCATTTGAAAGATTATCCCATCCATTCCAATGATACCATCATTGCATATACAAGTTTGGGAATTGAGAGAGTCACAGTGGCTGGTGGTTCCCATATTGGATAGTGCAGATCTAGAGCTTAAGAGAAGGATTTAGGCCTGGGATTATACAGATCGATAGGTAATTAATGTCATGGAGGTGAATAGTTACTGAGAACTTTTATTTTTTATTTATTTATTTATTTATTTATTTATTTATTTATTTATTTATTTTTTGAGATGGAGTCTCACTCTGTAGCCCAGGCTGGAATGC
>NW_016815254.1:1884192-1904836 GCF_001698545.2 Rhinopithecus bieti
TTCAGGGAGAAAAAGCAGTATTTCCTACTGTTACTGATTTCAAATGGCTTATATTCAATAATTTTTAGAGTCGGGAATTAATCTCTAAAATTGTTGACAGATACTGAAAGTCTCAAATATTTGAGTCAAATTTGCTATATACTAATAAATTATGGGATTTAATTTCTTTGCCCAAGTAAAAGATGTGTGTTTGTTGTTGCTTTCTTAAATTTATTTTTATTTCTGTATGCACATAGTAGGTATATATTGTTGGTTTCTTTAAAATTTATGAGTACTTAATTTAATATCTAAGTAATACTTGAATCATCTTACCCATTTAGACTCTTGAAGCTCTTCTGAATATTTGTTATATACAGTTAATTTTATTAGTAGCTACAAGGTTAACTTTTTCTTTTACTACTGACAATAATAAGTGTGATCTCAAGGACAAATTCTATGCTCTTGTGAGATATATTTGTTTTCAAATTTTATCGATGGCTTGCTGCTACTCTTTGTGAAACTGATGTCCATCAAACTGTTTATTGGCTTTGCCCTCAAGTACTGGCATTGAGTTTTGGCTGATGAAATTTTAGGTTATTCTTATTAAGTCTTATGGTTATAGTAATTGACTATTAGCAGTAATTTGTGTACCAAAGATGCCACTTTATAAGAATAGTTGGAAATTTGCTTGCAATTCCGTGTCTTATCCTCTGGAATAGTTTATCTCAAAATGATCAGCCCCTTAGTAGTTGGGCCTTAAATATTTATTAAACTACTTGGTCTATCAGTCTGTTCATTATTCTTTAAAAAATTGTAGACTGAGACCACAATCTATCCTTTGCTAGAGATAAAGGATATATATTACCTTAGTACTAAGATAATGTAAAGCATGAAATTATAAATACTGTATTTCACTGGATCTAAAATGAAGAACATCCTGATTTCAAGGTGGTTAATATGTTTTTTAAAAGTCTCAAAGTAGATGAAATACAGTAAATTAAATCATCAAGAAGTATTATAAACACATTTATAATAATAGTGAAGGCATTCTACCCTCGCCCACCTCTCCCTTAGTGTGGTATGTATGTATAAGAATGGAGATATTTTACCAAACTCTGAGTTATAAGGCAAGTATAGAATATGGCCAGGTTGGAATATGGGAGGAATTGTAGAAAGATGAAATGAATAAAATTAAAGATAAGCAGAATTAGTAACTTTTTCCCTCGAATTCCCTTTACTCCCTTCCTCTATATTCTCCTTTTCCCTTCTGTCTTTCTTTTTTTTTTTTTTGGAGACAGGGTCTGGCTCTGTCACCCAGGCTGGAGTGCAGTGGTATGATCTTGGCTCACTGCAACCTCCACCTTCTGGGCTCAAACAATTCTCCTGCCTCAGTTTCCCCAGTAGTTGGGACCACAAGTATGCACCACGACGCCTGGCTAATTTTTATGTTTTTGTAGAGATGGGGTTTCACCATGTTGCCCAGGCTGGTCTTGAACTCCTAACCTCAGACAGTCTGCCCCCTCGGCCTCCCAAAGTGCTGAGATTACAGATGTGAACCACTTCGCCTGGCCCCCCTTTCTTTTTGAGTAAAATTCGGAAAGAACAATTTATAATTTAAAGAAGATTAATCCAGAGGCTATCTGTAATCTTCAGGAGCTTAGGTCTGAGGAAGTCAGAGTTACTGGATAGAGAAAAGAGAGAAACAAACACCTTTGTATCTTGGAGAGGTTTATAGATTTTGAACTAAGCTTACAGCTATAACTTTTTTCTTAAAGTGATCTTTAAAATATTTCATTTTGAATTGTCGAATTCAATTACACATACAACAAAGAACATAAAATTATTTTTTCTTTACAGATCAGTGCTAACATCTTCCGTACACTTCCTCCAAGTGATAATCCAGATTTTGATCCAGAAGAGGATGAACCCACGCTTGAGGCCTCTTGGCCTCACATACAAGTATGGAACATAATTACGTATTGGCAGTTTTTATATTTATGCTATTCTGCAGAAATCATGGTTTTCTCATTTAGATTCTGAGTGTCTGTGTAAAATATTTAACTTTTATGGTTTTCTTAACATTATTTTCTTTCATGGAAATACTGTTTTTCAATGTTTTTTCATTGTAATAAAATACACTTAACATATATTTACCATTTAAACCATTTTAAAGTGTACAATTCAGTGACACAAAGTACATTCGCCGTGCTGTACAACCCATCACCACTCTTTAATTCTATAACTTTTCGATCACCCCAAATGGAATCCCCATTGGCATTTAGCACTCACACCCCGTTCCCATCTCTTTACAGCCCCAGATAACTACCAATCTGCTTTCTGTCTCTGGATTTGCCTATTCTGGTATCTGCATATAAATGAAATTATAAAATATGTGGGCTTTTGTTTCTGGGTTCTTTCAGTTAGCATAATGTTTTCAAGAATCATAAATGTCGTCTGTGTCAATACTTCATTCCTTTTTATGGATGAATTATTCCATTGTATGGATATACCACATTTGTTTATCCACTTACCAGTTGATGGACATTTAAATTATTTCCATCATTTGGCTATTGTGAATAGAGCTGTTATGAACAGTTCTATATATAAGTTTTTGCTTGAACCAATAAATTTTGATACATTATGTTTTCCTTTCTTTTTCTTCTTTTTTTTTGAGACGGCATTTGGTTCTGTCACCCAGGCTGGAGTGGAGTGAAGTGGTGTGATCTTAGCTCACTGCAACCTCTGCCTCCTGGGTGCAAGCCATCCTCCCACCTCAGCCTCCTAAGTAGCTGCAACTACAGTTGTGTGCCACTACACCCACTAATTTTTGTATTTTTAGTAGAGATGGGGTTTCACCATGTTGCCTAGGCTGGTCTCGAACACCTGAGCTCAAGCAGCCCACCCACTTGGTTCCCAAAGTGCTGGGATTACAGGTGTGCACCACCACACCTGGCTCAAAATATTTTCTAATTTCCTAAGTGATTTTTCTTTTGACCCATTAGTTATTTAGGAATGTGTTAATTTCTACCTATTTGTGACTTTCCCAGATTTCCTTGTTATTAATTTCTAATTTTATTCCAGTATGTTTAGAGAATATACTTTTTTTCTTAAAGTTTTTCTTTTTTACTGGCTCTATAATTGCAGAATGGAGAATATATTTTGTATGATTTCAATCCTTTTAAACTTACTGAGACTTATACAGTGGCTTAATATACAGTCTGTCCTGGAGAATGTTTTATGTGTGCTTAAGAAGAATGTGTGTTCTGTTACTGTTAAGTACAGTGTTCTATAGAAGTCTGTTAGGTCTGGTTGGTTTATGGTGCTGTTTAAGTCTTCTGTTTCCTTGTTAATCTTCTGTCTGTTCTGTTATTTTAAAGGGGGACTGAAGTCTCTATTATTGAATTGTCTGTTTCTGAAAGTTCTTGCTTCATGTATTTTAGGACCCTGTTGATAAGTGTATATAAGTTTATAATTGTTATATATTCTTTATAGATGGCCCTGAAAAGATCCTTTGTCTCTAGTCACAGTTTCTGTGTTAATTTTGTCTGATACTAGTGTAGTCACTCCAGCTCTCTTTTGGTTACTCTTGGTATGATACAACTTTTCCATCCTTTTATTTTTAATCTATTTGAATCTAAAGTGTGTCTCTTGTAAACAGCATGCAGTTGGATCATGTTTTAAAAATAATTTCTACAGTCTCTGCCTTTTTGATTAGTGTTTGACCATTTATATTTAATGTAATTACTGATAAGGTGGGCTTTGCAACTGCCATTTTGCCATTGGTTTTCTGTGACTTATGTCTTTTTTATTCCTCCACTTTTCCACTACTTTTTTTGTGTTAAATAGGTGTTTTCTAGGGTGCCATTTTCATTCCTTTGTTTCTTTAACTATATTTAACTATATTTTTTGACTTCCTTTCCTTCCCTTTCCCTTTCCCTTTCCCTTTCCCTTTCCTTTCCTTCTTTCTTTCTTTCCTTCCTTCCTTCTCTCTCTCTCTTCCTCTCTCTCTCTTTCTCTCTCTCTCTCTGTCCTGGGGATTACAGTTAGCATTCTGAGACAATCTAGTTTGGTTTAATACTAACCTAATTTCAATAGTATACAAAACTTTGGCGCAGCATACATCTATTCACTCCCCACTTTTTTGTGGTATTGTCATACAAATTACACCTCTACACATCATATGCCCACCAACACAGTTTTACAGTAATTGCTTTATGCAGTTGGCCTTGTAAAGGAGGAAAGTAAGAGTTATAAATAAAAATACATTTATACTGTCTTTTATATTTACTTGTATATTTATCTTTACATGTGCTCTTTATTTCTCTTTGTGGATTTGAGACACTGTATGGCGTCCTTTTATTTCTTCAAAAGCCTGAGGAATTTTTTTTTTTTGAGATGGAGTCTCACTTTATTGCCCAGGCTGGAGTGCAGTGGTATGATCTAGGCTCACTGCAAGCTCTACCTCCTGGGTTCACACCATTCTCCTGCCTCAGCCTCCTGAGCAGCTGGGACTACAGGTGCCTGTCACCACACCTGGCTAATTTTTTGTATTTTTTGTAGAGATGGGGTTTCACCATGTTAGCCAGGATGGTCTCTGTCTCCTGACCTCGTGATCTGCCCACCTCAGCTTCCCGCCTGAAGGAATTTCTTTAGTATTTCTTGTAGGGCAGGTTGGCTAATGACAAATTCTTTCAGTGTTTATCTAGGAATGTCTTAATTTCCTCTTCATTTTTGAAGGAGAGTTTTGCTGGATATAGAATTCTTGTCTAACAGTCTTTTTCTTTCAACATGTCATCCCATTGTCTTCTTACGTCCATGGTTTTCTGATGTCAGGTTAGCCATTAATCTTACTGAGGATTTCATTATGTATGTGAAAAGTCATTTTTCTCTTGCTGCTATAAACGTTATCTCTTTAAGTTTTGTCAATTTGATTATGATATATCTAGGTGTGGATCTTCTTGACTTTATTCTACTTGTTGTTTATTGAGTTACAATTAGAATTCATTATGTAAACTAATGTTTCATAATCTTTGAGTTATTTTTGGTCATTATTCAAATATTTTCCTGCCCTTTTCTCTCATCTTCTGGGACTCCCATTTATGTGTATGTTGCTATAATTGCTGGTGTCCCACAGGTCTCTGGGGGCTCTGTTCAATTTTCTTCATTTATATATGGATTCTAGGTATTAATGCCAATTAATTTGCTGATTTTTTTTTTAAGTTTTGCAAGTACTTATATTTTGTAGTGACCTTTACATTTTCTGTTATTATAAAAAGATGAGAGAGGCTGGGCGTGGTGGCTCATGCCTGTAATCCCAGCACTTTGGGAGACTGAGCTGGGCGGATCACCTTAGGTCAGGAGTTCGAGACCACCCTAACATGGAGAAACCCGTCTCTACTAAAAATACAAAATTAGCCGGGCATGGTGGCACATGCCTGTAATCCCAGCTACTCAGGAGGCTGAGGCAGGAGAATCGCTTGAACCCAGGAGGCGGAGGTTGTGGTGAGCTGAGATAGTGCCATTGCATTCCAGCCTGGACAACAAGAAAGAAACTCCGTCTCAAAAAAAAAAAAAGATGAGAGAAAGAAAATTATATTTTATATCATTTAAGATACTTTATGCAATATTCTGCCTCATTATTTATTTATTCATTCTGTGTAGCACCTATACATCCAAATAAGATGGAGAGGAGTCCTGGGATTAGTGAAAACTGATAACAATTTTAAGATCTGTCAGCACATTAGAGCTTACAGAACTAGAAAATCCAAAGTGGTAAATTATTTTTTAATAGAACTGTACACAAGTTTATATGAAATTTTGTTCCATAGTTGGTGTAAAATTAATAATGCTATATTTGAAATGCAAAGGTTTTACAAATTCTCATTAGCTGATAAGTTGATAAGCTGATAATGAAAAATTCTCATTAACTGGTTTTTTAATCAGATGTAGTTGAATGGTCTGAAAGAGACTCCTTGGTCTTTGAATTTTTAAAATTAAAGAAAGTGTTTTCATTAGGATATATTTATATGCTCATGGAAAGTAACAGTGGAAATTGGGCCAAGTAGACAATATGCTTTCCATTTTTAACTGGTATGATTTGAGGTTTTATTTAAATTCCCTGAAACCAGTGGTTCTTAACATTTTAGGAGGTGCTAAGTTGCTTTCAGAATATGATTTTTTATTTTTTATTTATGTATTTATTTATTTTTGAGATGGAGTCTCACTCTGTTGCCCAGGTTGGAGTGCAGTGGCGTGATCTTGGCTCACTGCAACCACCACCTCCCGAGTTCAAATGATTCTCCTGCCTCAGCCTCTTGAGTAGCTGGGACTACAAGTGCTTGCCACCATGCCCAGCTAATTTTTGTATTTTTAGTAAAGATGTTGGCCAGGCATGTCTCAAACTCGGACCTCAAGTGATCCATCCACCTTAGCCTCCCAAAGTGCTGGGATTACAGACATGAGCCACTGCGTCCATCCCAAAATATGATTTTTGAGAAGTAGTTCTCTCTCAAGACAAATTCCCAGAGATACAAGAAATTCTCATTCATCTTTGGTCCCTTGATTAAAAGGCTCTGCCCCAGATATAGATGTTTATAGTTAAAAAATCCTTCCAAAAACCAAAATTTCTAGAAACCAAAATTTGGCATTCACTTTTTAAATTTGGCAATTAAATGGTCTAAGGACATCAGAAACTGATAGATACTGGAGTGACCTGATTTATAGGATTTGTCAGTACATGTAGTTACATTATTAATCATCTTAAGTTTTTTTAGATGGAATATTAAAGCTACTCTGACAGATTATAGGGAATTGTAGCACTGAAGAAATTTGCTCAATGAAAGTTTCTTCTGCTGTTACAATGTGTGCTTAATTCACCTGGAATTCTTTTGTTTTGTACTAACAGTTTACATTTTACATTTAGCTTATGAGATCCTAGATACTAGAAATTAATTTGTTATTGTGGAAAATAAACATTAGTTGTTAATGAGGGAGAGTAAATACAAGTAATCTCAAAACCTTTCAAGCCTTTGTTTTCCCCACCCTTTTCATGAGTTTTCTAAACATGTGCTAATAAAAGTTTATCTCTTTTTACTTATTCTTACACTGTAATGGAAATACTAATGAGCAATGGAATAATGGAATAAAAAGAGATAAAGGAACACAAGGAAGGTTATTTCAGTATTAGGGGATAGGTTATATCTTCTAATTTATTAAGTGTAGTATCATATGGTAACTATTAATGTACAACAGTTTTAAATTATTTTCTCATTTCTTTCCTAAGTATTATTGCTTTCTATTGAGGACTAACAATATATTAATTTTCTGCACTTTTAGATAATTAGGACACTTGGCTGCTGTACTAGCCTGGAATACAGGCAGATTGTATATTTTCACTTTCTTTTATTAATTACTTTACTGGCACAGATAATTAAGATTTAATTGTGTGGGATAGTGCCTAGAACATAGACCTTTTTAGGAATAACTTGTGTTTTAGGGATTAGAGAGCTTTTCTGTCTGGGCAATATAATTAGAAATTTAAACTGGCAACATACATGTTTTACAGTGTACACCTTTACATTCAAATAACTCTTGGCCATATACTATATTTTAAATATTTTCATGGGCTAAGAATCCAAAATGGTAGGAATCATAGCCTAATGCACTAACTTTATAGGCACAAAAATAAAAAGGAATATCTTTTATATAAGATTAAGAAATACTTTTATTGCTTTGGCCTTTTAATTGTTAATAGTTATTATCTTTTAGTTGTTATGAATAAAAGAGCAGAGGAAAAAAACCTAGGCTGACTGTATTTAAACTATTCGAGGTTTATGCAGAATCTGTTGTTTTCACAAGGATTACAGAGAAAAACAGATTCTTAAAAAACTAAGATTTTGTTAATGTTTACCTTATCCTAGGAAATGTTCTTTTGGGTGCTTAATATGTAATATATAGTTGAGTATGCATTAATTTTATATGAATTCTTTTATATATTAAATCAGTTAAAACCTTATTTACGTTAGTTTCCTCTTAATAGAGGTTGGAAAACATTGGTCACCTGTATTACTTGAAAGCAGCCTCTTAGGTACTTGTAGATCATTAAAGTTTGCTTCTCAGTCTTTGCCTCTCTGAACCAAACATTTCTATTCCTTTAGCTTTTTGTATAGGTCTTATTTTTCAGATACTTTAATCATCCATGCTGTTTTCTGTTGGAACTTCTCCCAAGTCTTTTTAATGGTGAAGACCAGAATTTTATGTTTTATTTTAACTCCTTTAGGAAAGACATGGTCAGAACTGAGTAGGAGGGTAAGATTACACTCCTCAATTCCCTATACTTTTTAGTTATCTTTCATTTTTTAGGGTATTTTTGGTGTACAGAAGTAGAAGGACTAGCCATACATTGAACATAGGTGAAGTTTGTTGTTTTTATTAGTAAACTGAATTCATTGGTGAAGTGTGTGTTTTTCTTTGCAACATTGTTTCTTAGATTCTTGGAGCAAGTTATTTGTATAGAAGACCATAGAAGGGTGGGCGCAGTGGCTCACACCTGTAATCCCAGCACTTTGGGAGGCTGAGGCAGATGGATCATGAGGTCAGGAGTTCGAGACCAGCTTGAACAACATGGCGAAACCCCGTCTCTACTAAAAATACAAAAATTAGCCAGGCGTGGTGGCGCACGCCTCTAATCGCAGCTACTCAGGAGGCTGAGGCAGGAGAATGGCTTGAACCCAGGAGGCGGAGGTTGCAGTGAGCCAACATTGCGCCATTGCACTCCAGCCTGGGCGACAGAGCAAGACTCTGTCTCAACAACAACAAAAAAGAAAATAAAAAAGAAAACAAGACCATGGAAAAACTTCAGTGACTACATAGAAACACAACCTCTTAACAAATGTGATTTCCATTCATTCAGTAAGCATCTATTGTGCATCAAGCATTTTTGTAAACATTGAGGGTAAAGTACTGAACTAAGCAAAATCCCTTACATCCTAGCAGAGAAGAATAAAATAATAATAAAATAATTGGCATACATTCTATGTTAGGGTGTGATACATTTTTAAAAATACAGGATGGGGTATATAGAGAGTGACACTGGGACAGGATAAATTTTATAAGTTTCATAGAAGCATAATCTCGATTATTCCATTTTGAAGATTTCCAGCTCTGTAGATCACTAGTGTTTCTTCTACCTCTATTTGGGATAACTATTCAATAATTTTTTTTTTTTTTTGAGATGGAGTTTTGCTCTTGTTGCCCAGGCTGGAGTGCAATGGAGTGATCTCGGCTCACTGCAACCTCTGCCTCTCAGGTTCAAGCGATTCTCCTGCCTCAGCCTCCCAAGTAGCTGGGATTACAGGCATGCGCCACCATGTCTGGCTAATTTTGTATTTTTAGTAGAGATGGGGTTTCTCCATGTTGGTCAGGCTGGCCTCGAACTCCCGACCTCAGGTGATCCACCCGCCTCAGGCTCCCAAAGTGCTGGGATTACAGGTGTGAGCCACTGCTCCCGGCCCTCAATATGTATTTAAGTAACTTTTTGTCATCATCTCTTTAGTGGTGCTAAGTTGACAGCATAACAGCATTTTGCTGCTAATTTTGACTGATAATGTTCACTGTGTCAGGTAAATGATGTAGATGAAAACTATGAAAGAAATTATATGTGGTATTCGTGAATGGCACAGGTTTCAATTTATATATATGGTTTAGAGAATTCAGTTTGATTTGTAGCTTGATGTCATAAAAGTCTCCCACAGGACAGGCTATTACTCTGAAAACTATTAAGCCTTAGGCCCTATATTTCTGATGAAGATCTTAAGAAGGGAGAGTAGATAGGCTAATGCATGCTACATTTGGCTCATGTTTAACCTGATCCCACCTTATGATGGAATCTCCAGGGATTTGCATAAAGATTTGGAGTCTCTAATTCCATACCATCAACCTGTACTCTGCACTCTCTTCATCTCAAGCCATGCTGCTTAAAAAGACAAAAAAAAAAAAAAAAAAGCCAGGCATGGTGGCTTACACCTGTATTCCCAGCACGTTAGGATGCTGAGGCGGGTGGATAGCTTGAGCCCAGGAGTTCGAGACCAGCCTGGGCAACATGGTGAAACTCTGTCTCTAAAAATAAATAAATATATATATTTTTAAATCAAGACATGCTGCTACCTTTCTATAAAATAAAAGCCATCCTCTTCCTGAAGATCCAGAATCGAAACAAATACAGGGCTCAAGTTGCATATCCTCCTTAAAGCTTTTCCTACCTTTTCCACAGTGATACAGCCCTTTTCTAAATAGCTCCTGCACTTATAGTCTGTGCCACGTAATATAATTATTGTGTAGTGAATGGGCTTTTTGAGCCATACTATCCCTAATGTCTGTTCATACTATACGTAGCCCAGTACTGGACATGAAAATAGGCACTGAATGAATAAGTTGTGCCATTAATGAAACTGCATCGCAATCCATGAGACTGTGCCGACTTTTCAGAGCACTCTGTGATCAGTTTTGTGTATTTTTTTGCATGTGTATACCCCAAAGCAAAATTATCTGTTATCTTTATTGTTGTTTGATTAGAAAATTGTCTATGAATAAAAACTTAAATTGCTATCAAGTTTTATTTCTTGTTATATCCTTAATTTATAATAAACACAAAATATTAGGTAACATTAGACCAGATAAGCATCACTCCTTTTCCACAGTTGGGCAGAGATACATCAGGCAAAACTGTATTTGCTCAGATCCCCAAACCATTGTTAGCCATAGAATGTTACTGAACTCACTGTAATAAAAATGTGTTGTTACTTGGTGAATGATAAGGCCTAGATCTGGTAGTGCTTTTGTTTGCTATAACGTCTATTAATTTAGCGTAGCAATCTTTCTTTTCCCTTTTCTTCCTTCTGCATCTAATCTAACTGGCTACCTAAATGTTTATTGAATGACTGTTTTGCTTTGGGATAGAATCCTTTTAATTTTAGGGTGTTAAATTGATATAGTATTGTTTAATAGCTAATAAGATACATTTTGGTCTAAGTTTCTGCCTTTTTATAGCTATTAGGTTACAATAAAAATAGTCATATTTGCCTTTCTCCTTGAAAGCAGGTGTGATAGTGACAAGCTGAACCAAATATTTAATTCTGATTTGTGGTAGCAAATGCACATTTCCTATTACTTGTAGGTTGCTTGGCACTTTTATAGAAGGCCTGCTATGACTTCTAGTTTATTTGCTGTGGTTGGTACACAGGCATTTCTTCCCTAGCCCTTTACTTACGTAATTTGGTTCATTACTTCTCAAGTGTGGATAGGATATGCTGGTTTTGATTTAATTAGTTTTCCTACTGTGGTTTTATAGAAAGACCAGAAGTTTTTCTTTTCCTTTCTTTTTAAAAATTAATAATACACTGCCTTTTTTTTTTTTTTTTTTTTTTTTTTTGAGACGGAGTCTCGCTTTGTTGCCCAGGCTGGAGTGCAGTGGCGCGATCTCGGCTCACTGCAAGCTCCGCCTCCCAAGTTCATGCCATTCTCCTGCCTCAGCCTCCGAGTAGCTGGGACTACAGGCGCGCACCACAATGCCTGGCTAACTTTTTGTATTTTTAGTGGAGACGGGGTTTCACCGTGTTAGCCAGGATGGTCTCGATCTCCTGACCTCGTGATCCGCCCACCTCGGCCTCCCAAAGTGCTGGGATTACAGACGTGAGCCACTGCACCTGGCTACACTGCCTGTCTTATCTGGAGGTTGTTGACTCTGCATTTAAAAGACTCTGTAGTGATTAAATTGAGGTAGGTAGTAGTCCACTGGGAAGGAGCCTGTTCCTAGTGGTATGGATTACAAAATAGGAATATATTTCATTAAGAAATATTTAATTTTATAGGCATTGTCCTTCTTTTCTAGTCCTGTAATTTAACGTTTTGCATCAAGTTACGTAAAGCAATAAATAAATCTCAAAGTTTATCATGTTAGGAAACCAAATTGTGAATATATAGTTTCTGGGTTTGTTTGTTTGTTTATTTATTTATTTTTGAGACAGTCTCACTTTGTTGCCCAGGCCGGAGTGCAGTGGCACATGTTGCCACAATCGCAGCTCACTGCAGCCTTGACCTCCAGACTCAAGGGATCTTCCTACCTCAGCCTCCCAGTAGCTGGGACAATAGACACACGCCACCATGCCTGGCTAATTTTTTGATTATTTGTATAGACAGAGGTCTCACCATGTTGTCCAGGGTGGTCTCAGACTCCTGGGCTCAAGTGATTCTCCCACGTCAGCTTCCTAAAGTATGTTGGGAGTACAGGCATGAATTTTTAAAAAAAATTTTTTTTATCAACTCATTACATTTTCAGATCTCATTATGAGATCTGAAATCTCCCTACTAAGTTGGTAAGAACAGGTGTGTTCTTAATATGAAGTGATAATTTAGGGTAATATTTTATAGCCATCATCTTAGCTTTTATTTGACTTTCTCTCATAGTTGGTATATGAATTCTTCTTGAGATTTTTGGAGAGCCCTGATTTCCAGCCTAGCATTGCAAAGCGATACATTGATCAGAAATTCGTACAACAGGTAAGGAACTCTTTTGTCTTAGATTCTCTTACATTCATCTTAGCAATGATTTATTAACTTATGATTAAAATAGAGTAGTCTTTCAAAACTTTAATGGTTTATTTTAATTTGACAGCACTTAATATTACTGCCAAACAATTAGAATAAAAGTGAAGTAGCTCTGAGAGTATAAGAGTATTTTTATCAAGGGTAAGTGTCTAATGAAGTCAATCAAATTATCCTATTTAATCCTAAAGTATCATAGTTATTTTATAAATACCAGAAAAACAAGCCTTTCTGCAGTATCTAAGAAAATTTGGTATGACCATTCAATCCAAGGGAAATCTTTTGTTTTACATTTGTAAGTCTTTGAACTTGACATATATTTTAAGCATTGGGACTTTGAAATGACAGGGGAAAAAAGGAATAGAATCATTGTGAGGAATTTGGGCTTTAGGCTCCTTTCCTGTCATTAAGTATCAATTACTTTTCCCTTTTTCTTTCCTTTTTGCACCTAAGCATCCCACCACCCAATTTCTAAACCACAGATAAAATGGAATCATTAAGAATATAAGGAGGTAGAGTTAATTGTGATGCCTTCTTTCTTCTTATAAACTGGTTATTAGCTGTTATTTTTAGAACCTACATATTCACAATTTCTAAGAATATATTTTATTTTCAAAACCTTTTCAAAATTTAAAGGCCTCTTTTTTTTTTTTTGAGAGGGAGTCTTGCTCTGTTGCTGAGACTGGAGTGCAGTGGTGCAACCTCAGCTCACTTTATCCTCCACCTCCCAGGTTCAAGCAATTCTCCTGCCTTAGCCTCCCAAGTAGCTGGGACTACAGGCACGCACTATCATGTCCTGCTGATTTTTTTTTTTTTTTTTCTATTTCTAGTAGAGATGGGGTTTCACCATGTTGGCTGGGCTGGTCTTGAACTCCTGGCCTCAAGGGATCCTCCCGCCTCAGCCTCCTAAAGTGCTGGGATTATAGGTGTGAGGCACTGCACTGGCCTAAAGGCCTCTTTTTAACTATATGGAATTGGCCGGCCCCAAAGAAAATTGTGAAGTAGACCAAGCCTTTCTAGGCCTGAGTATGCAGGCCTCTTTAGGAATTTGATGCTAAGGCCAGGATTAAAATCATTGCAAGGACCTTTCCTATCCTTCAGACTACTTTGTATGTGCCCTATGATAAAGATTCTACAAATGTGAGTTTGGTATGTTTAAAGCTCATTTTTGGTCATTCATAACTACCCTTGACCTCATATGAAGTATTCTGAGCAGTTGCTGTGAAAGATTGATAAATGAAGAACATTATCAGCCTAAAATATTTCCTTGAACCATTGAAGTAGCTCTTCATAAACTATAAAGAAGTATTAGGTGTGTATTAACAGTAACATATACATTTTAATCATGACTAAAAATTAGATTAAATGGAGTTATGTTATTTTGGTAATTGTAAATGAACGCCTGTTTATTTCCTTGTGCAGTTCTTGTGTGGTATACAGTAGGGAGGTCTAGTAATGCCATATGAAATTGTATTTAATACAATAACAGGTTGAGGGGAACAGTTGCCTTAGTGCTTTGTTAGTCTAGAGCTTGAGGTGTTTAGGCTGCTGTATTATTTTGTGGTGTGAGGGCAGCAAGAAGAAAACTGGTGGAGCAGGATCTGTTTTCTACCTTCTACTTTAAATGTTTGAATTATCTGAGAAGCTAGGGCCCAGTAATTGCTTTTAGCAGTTTATATGGCTGTTTCTCTCTTGTTGCCTAGGCTGGAGTGCAGTGGCTGGATCTTGGCTCACTGCAACCTCTGCCTCCCAGGTTCAAGCGATTCTCCTGGCTGAGCCTCCCAAGTAGCTGGGACTGCAGGTGTGCCGACATGCCTGGCTAATTTTTGTTTGTACTTTTAGTAGAGACAGGGTTTCACTATGTTGGTCAGGCTGGTATCAAATACCTGACCTCAAGTGATCTGCCCGCCTTGGCCTCTCAAAGTGCTGGGATTACAGTTGAGAGCCACTTTGCCCGGCTGCCATTTTTAATTAGAATAATTTGATCTGAACTTATTAGGTATATTAACAAAAATTCTCATATTCCATAGATATGTTTTGCTGGAGTCTCATGAGGGCCTCAACAGCCTAGCAAACAAAGAATGGAAACTATAAGTATGTCAGTTGTTTTGGGAGTTATAAATATGACTTAAGTCATCCACTGTGGTTTCAGATGCATGTGTTAGCAATTATATATAATTCAAAACAAAATGGAATAAGAACTTCTGATGAGGTTCAGAGCTTGCTATCTTTATTGTAATTATAAACACGAAAGTTCAGAACATAAAATTCCTTGACAGCTTTACAGATACTTGTACTCTAAAGAGAGTATTTTATATTTTTCTAAGAAAATCCAATGTTTAAAATATAATATTGGTTTCTTGGACAGAAGAAATTAAGTTTCTTTACCATTTTAAATGGAAATTTGAGATTTTGACTTTAACTTTTTCTAAAGTCTCTTCTCTCAGGTTTTGCTGAAAAGTTGTGCAGAATATAGGAGTGCATTGATTGGGCCAACTGAGGTATAGAAGAGTGCTGATTGTGGAACTGGTTTAAAATTTTTTAGCTATTTGCTAAGCTGAAAAAGCTATGGAGTGGGCATAGTGGCTCACGCCTATAATCCTGGCACTTCAGGATGCTGAGGAGGGTGGATTGCTTGAACTTAGGAGTTTGAGACCAGCCTGGGCAACATGGTGAAACCCTGTCTCTACCAAAAAATATATAAATTAGCTGGGCGTGGTGGCATACGTCTGTAGTCCCAGCTAGTTGGGAGGCTGAGGCAGGAGGATCTCTTGACCCCAGGAGGTTGAGGCTGCATGAGTTGTGATTGCATCACTACCCTCCAGTCTGGGCTACAGAGCAAAACTCTGTCTTTAAAAAAAAAAAAAGAAAAAAAAAATTGGCCTCATCTTATATTCTAGTGTTATTTTATATCTGATTTCTATTCTATTAGTATGTATCTGCCAATATTTTATCCTAATAACTGAACGTTAATTTTTCAGCTGTTGGCATGGTAACTATCTTGAATTTATTGTAAATTCACAAGAAGTCTTAGTATGTGTACATCTTTCTATTAAACTAGAAATACACATTTACACATGGATTTTTTAAAACTATTTGATGACTTGCAATCTAAAAACTTAAAAAAGATTTTCCATGTAGTTTTGACTTTCCAAAAGCATTAAAAATCCCAAATTTTAACACTCCAAAATTGTGAGCCTGTTTGGTATTCAAGAGTAGGATGGAATTTTAAAATCAGTGGGAAGGTAAAGAAAATCCACTTTTGAAATGAAATATTTATATTCTATGTAAATGTCCATACTTTGGAACGTGGAAATACAGTGGGAGACGAAATATTCCTAACTTTCTCCTCAACCTCATTCACTTAGCCAAGAATAACGCTCGTGGGTGGTAAGGGCAGAACTCTAAAAAATTTTTAAAAGATGTCATGGATAATCTTTCAAAATCAAATTAGAATAAAGCTTTTAGCTCAATACTTTTAAAGTAATTTCTCAGATTTCCTTGTTAAAGCTTCCTGGAGCTTTGATAGTGAAGATCCCAGAGAACGTGACTTCCTGAAGACTGTTCTGCACCGAATTTATGGGAAATTTCTTGGATTAAGAGCATTCATCAGAAAACAAATTAACAACATTTTCCTCAGGTAAATTAATCATTTATTGTATATTGCACCTCTTCCTCCTACATATCTTCTTGTATTCAAGTTGTCTTTGTTTTTTGAGACAGGGTCTCACTCTGTCATCCAGGCTGGAGTGCAGTGGTGAGAACATAGCTCATTATAGCCCCCATCTCCCAGACTCAAGCAATCTTCCTCTCTCAGCCTGCCAAGTAGTGGAACGACAGGTGTGCACCACCACGCCTGGCTAATTTTTTTGACTTTTAGTAGAGACAAGGTCTATGTATTATGTTGCCCAGGCTGGTTTTGAACTCCTGAACTCAAGCAGTCCTCTTATGTGGGGCCTATCATTTGCTTGTAGTCCTCCCTCAGTATCTGTGAGGGACTGATTCCAAGGCCCCTGCTAATACCAAAATCCAAAGTCCCTTATATAAAATGGCATAGTATTTGCATATAATGTCCACACATCCTCCTGTATACTTTATCTCTAGATTACTTATAATAATACAGTGTGAATGCTATGCAAATATGTTATTCTATATTTTAAATTTGTATTTATTTTTAAAAAATATTTTTGATCTGTAGTTGATTGAATGCACAGATATGGAACCTGCAGATACATAGAGCGAAGTGTACTTTATAAATATTAATCTGTTAAGTAGTTGCTTCAGATCAGGAGATTTCATAACAACACCCATATTTAAGGTTTGGTTTGTTTTAATTAATTGAAGATCTGGCAAAATTTGGTTACTATTCTCACATTGCAACAATTAGAGATGAGTAATATCTGCCTCCTCTAGAGTGAGTATCCTTCTCCAGTTCTCTGTCATCACTTCCTAAGCCCATTTCAAATATCTGCCCTATTCTATTTATGTCTCCCTGCTTTAAAGGCAACCCTAATCTTGGAAAGCTATGCAGCCTATATAGTTAGAGGTTTAAAGAAATTCTGATTAAAAATGGCTTTATTACATATGGGCCTTTTTCTCTTGGATTTCCCTATAATTAGAGGTTTCTTATTTTAAAAGTATTTATTTGAGAAAACTTATCTTTCTTATAAATTATTAAGTTGAATATTCCAGGTGAAATGACAATCTGTTATCTTCACATATGGCGAGTTTTGGCAAAGGCGTATGTAGTTCATTAGGAAACAGATCTTCTTTTGTAAGACTGGTATGAACTAACTGGTTTGGGGCAAAAGAGCTTATAAGACCCAAAACATGCTTGTGTGTTTCTAATAGCTGTCCTTTGGATTGATTTCTTCACCCTCCTGCCTGTTTCTCTTAGTTTTCTGAAGTTTGATTTTGATTACATCTGTCTTTATTTTAAATTCAGGTTTATATATGAAACAGAACATTTCAATGGTGTTGCTGAACTTCTTGAAATATTAGGAAGGTAGGTCAGGTTTTTTTGTTCTTTTTAAGAAGTAACTTTGAATGTTTTATGTATTAAAATCTTAGCTGGGGTTGGAGAAATTGTGTCATATTTTAGAGTTTAAATGTAGAGCCCATAGTTTCTCAACTGAAGTTTTTTTTTTTTTTTTTTGAGTTGGAGTTTCACTCTTGTTGCCCAGGCTGGAGTGCAATGGCGCGATCTTGGCTCACTGCAACCTCTGCCTCCCGGGTTCAAGCGATTCTCCAGCCTCAGCCTCCTGACTAGCCGGGATTACATGCGCCTGCCACCACGCCCAGCTAATTTTTGTATTTTTATTTTTAGTAGAGGTGGAGTTTCACCATGTTGGCCAGGCTGGTCTTGAACTCCTGACCTCAGGCAGTCCACCCGCCTCAGCCTCCCACAGTGCTGGGATTACAGGTGTGAGCCACCACGCCCAGCCTCAACTGAATTCTTATTACCTTTTGCCATAACACTTTGCCTTCTTTATTCACTACGTATTAGTATTAAGAGAATTTTAGACCCTTCTGTTACTATTTAAAGAATGATTTTAGTTTCCTTTATTAATAGTAGAAAACGATTGTGGAGAGAACTACTTCTTAATTTCAGATTATCCAACAGAGTAAGAAAAACTACCCATTTACTTCAGAAAATATTGAACGTTCTAACAATATTATGATACTGACTCTCCTGGGTCCTTGGGGGGAAAAATAAAGGCAACAACGCATAAAGTTACAGGTTTGATAGAAAATAAAGATAGAAATTACTTGGGAATTAACTGACAGTCCTAATTTTCTTTTGGAATCATCAGATGACTTAGAGGAACAGACTTCATAGTAATAGTCTTCCTAAAGTAGTTTGAAGATGAACAGTCATACAACACCAGGATTGAAACAGCATTGTTCCTTATGTACTCATGGATATGACAGCTTTTAGAAACCAAGTAGTAACTACTTAACCCTTCCCCTGCCTTTTTTTCCCTCCAGTATTATCAATGGCTTTGCATTGCCACTGAAAGCAGAACATAAACAATTTCTAATGAAGGTTCTTATTCCTATGCATACTGCAAAAGGATTAGCTTTGTTTCATGCTCAGGTAAGTTTCAGAAAAATTTCCAAATGAAATGAATATTATTTCAAAGGCAAATATAAAGGCAGAGAAATTGAGAAATATTGAGATGACAGTTTTAAGTATAAGCAATTTGCTTACAAAATTACCCAAAGCAAATTTTTCTTATCATTTTAAAATGTTTAGTTGTTAGGTAAGACCAATTATTTAATTTTTATATCTATACTTACACTTTAAGTGTAAGATACACACTTTCCTCATATTTTAGTCCAGGCCTTGACCTAATATGTGACTTTGAATAAATCCCACATATCTACAGAATGTTTCTTCCAGCTGCAATAACCTAGACCTAGTTAGAGAGATTTTGGTCTCTTCTATTAATATTTAGAGAATAATATATCAGCATAGGTGTATATGTAGAAACATGCTGAAAAACTAAATTGTTAGCTCTAGTCTTACTTCAGTTAACTTTATAGTCAGAAATTACTACTAAAAAATCTTTTTTAAACTTGAATTTACTTTCAAGGCTAAAAAGTTACACAATTGTGAGTATAGTTTCATGACTGAGGTATTTCACAATTTCATTCACAATTGTGAGTGTATTTTTATATATCAAAATAATTTATCAAAATGAGGTAGTCTAAAAAATATTGGCTAAATATAAAAAAATCCTACATTATTAAATGTTATCTCACTCAGTAATATTTATAAACTGTCCCTTACCTTTTAGCTAGCATATTGTGTCGTACAGTTCCTGGAGAAAGATACAACACTAACAGAGCCAGTAAGTGTTCTATGTATTTTCATGTTTTTGGTCTGCATTAATAGAATTTCATTGTAGCTTTCTTTTTATAGACTTTATAGTTATTAAGTAAAATAATGTACCTTAAGCTAAAATCATTTAGAAGAAGAAATGTGAGATTAATCTGCATTCAAAGAAGGGGTTAGGAGGGGAGAGTTCTCATGAGTTATATGTCTTGAATAACCAAAATATAGACTACTATTAATATGTAGTAGTTAAGATGTACAATGAAGGCTGGGCGCGGTGGCTCAAGCCTGTAATCCCAGCACTTTGGGAGGCCGAGACGGGCGGATCACGAGGTAAGGAGATCGAGACCATCCTGGCTAACACGGTGAAACCCCGTTTCTACTAAAAAAAAAAATACAAAAAACTAGCTGGGCGAGGTGGCGGGCGCCTGTAGTCCCAGCTACTCTGGAGGCTGAGGCAGGAGAATGGCGTAAACCTGGGAGGCGGAGCTTGCAGTGAGCTGACATCTGGCCACTGCACTCCAGCCTAGGTGACAGAGCGAGACTCCGTCTCCAAAAAAAAAAAAAAAAAAAAAAAGATGTACAATGATAGGATCAGATGACCACAGTGAAATTTTATATGCATACTGTCTTCACCAATAATCTTTTAAATCTTCATTCACCTTCTGGAATTAAAACATACTTCGAGTACTCCCTTGAATTTTGTTTTGTTTTAATGATAGAATTTTGCCACTCATTAACGATAAACCACTTGATAGGGATAGAAAACATTTCCTTGCTTTTGGTGATTTAAGATGTAATCTTGGAATAAAAGTTGTTTATGAACCAGCAAGGCAACTTAGTCTTTGAATTCTACTGTTATTTGCCTCTAGAATGAAAATTCAGGAGAGAGTGAAAACATAATTAGTTATGAAAATTTACTGAGGATTCAAGAAAAACAAAAGATGAAGTAGGGTGAAACAGAAGAGTATTAAAAGCATAGAAAACTTTTTAACCTTGGTGAAGTATAAGTATTTTGAGAGAATGCTTTCTAGGCATGTGAAATCTAAATATTTACCTAGTATTAGGTTGGTGCTTTTAAAAGATTTAAAAGTAATGGCAAAAGCCACAATCACTTTAGCAGCAGCCTAATGAATATTTAGTATAATAGCAAAGGGTTTGAAGGATTAAAACTAAAATATATATGTATTTTTACTATATTATGAGCCTTCTCAGGCTATCCCTAGG
>NW_016815255.1:0-8885 GCF_001698545.2 Rhinopithecus bieti
GGCGGGTGCCCCTCCCCCAGCCTGGATGCTGCCTTGTGGTTAGATCGCAGACTGCTGTGCTAGCAATGAGGGAGGCTCCAGGGGTGTGGGATGCTCCCGGCCAGGTGTGGGATATAATCTCCTGGTGTGGCGTTTTCTAAGACCCCAGTATTGGGGTGGGAGTTACCCGATTTTCCAGGTGTAGTGTGTCTCAGTTCCCCTGGCTAGGAAAAGGGATTCCCTTCCCCCTTGGCTTCCCAGGTGAGGCGTTGCCTCACCCTGCTTCAGCTCTGGCTGTTCGGGCTGCAGCAGCTGACCAGCACTGATTGTCTGGCACTCCCTAGTAAGATGAACCGGGTACCTCAGTTGAAAATGCAGAAATCACCCATCTTCTGTGTCTCGCCTGGGAGCTGGAGACTGGAGCTGTTCTTATTCGGCCATCTTGCTCCACCCCCGTAGTTTTCTTTTAAAACTTTAAAATCCATTTCTGGAGAGAAGTTAAGATGTAGAAGTTTCTTTGAACATTTTTGTAATGAATTTTATGAAAACAGAACAAAAACAAAGAGTATCCACAAGTATTTTAATTCAGCAATATGCTACACAATCACTAGGATACCAATATAATAGAAGTCAAGGTAAGTAGAGCAATGGGAGTTGATATTAACCCAGAGAGTCCTAAGCCTAGATTATTGTAAAGTCGAGGTAAATAATAGAATGGTGGGAGGTGATATTAACCCAGAGCATCCTAAATCTAGCATACTGTAGTGTAGAGCATCAGCTCTTCTCTGAATCGTGTTTTTCCTCACTCCATTACAAATATTCATAACTTCTTAATATTGTTTATTGCTGCTTCAGAGGCAAAAGGCAGTCTGAATATAAATGACATCCTTTTTCTCATTCAATATGTCTTTTACATAAGAAGTTATAAAAAGGTATTTTGTCTTTAAACTGAGAATGCTGGAGAGTCTTTTCAAATATGATTTCAACAGTAAGCAAGAGCTATCTTGGTCCTTTAAAAATGACAAAATTGGTATTGTCAAGAAATGTACTGACATATTTTTCTACTTATGAAATGCTAAGAAACACTAAACACTCTGCCACATCCAAATTCTCACTGACTGCTAACTAAAGTAAGCAATGGACAGAGAATTGCCACTCTGAGGGAACAGAGTGTACTGGAAAGGATCCAAGGACAGTCACCTACTGTTCATGATTACACTTGTTACAGAAATGGCTATTTATACCTAGCAACAATTTTGATTTTAACATCACCTTTCACATTGAGCAATATCCTGAGAAAGTGCTGGCAATAATTAAAGCAGATCTTCAATTATACCCAAGTTTCAGTGTTTGTAAGAATTATACCCCAAAGGTCTTGCTGTGCCATGTAGATATTTGATGTAGGAAAAACAAAGAAATGGTATGAGCCCTTCAGAGCTTTTTGGCAGTGGAACAAAGGAAGGTATATATGCTGAGTGAACATTTCAGAGTAGGGAGTCAATTTAGTTTAATAGGTAAAGGCATAACTCTGAAATTAGACAGCCTGAATCCCAGGACTACCATATTTTAATCTACAAAATTGGGCAGGTTACTTATTCCCTCATAGTCTTAGTTTCTTCATCTGTGAAACGGCCTTATAATAGTTAACTATCTCATAAGAATATATGAGAAATAAATGAGGTTGTTTATATGAAGCAGTTGGTGTGCAGAAATGACTCTCAGCACTCTCATCATATTATCATCATTATTATCATTATCATAGAGATAGAAGTTCATTTTAAATGCTGAGTTTTAAAAGAGTAAATACCATTTATGTATCCTCAGTTCATAGTCTACTAGAAAATACTGTATTTCAGGTTCTTGATTTTAGTAAATATACCTGTTGTGTGTATAGTGGTTCTTGACCTTGACTATCACAGTGGGTTCGAGCTGGTCAGCTGTTTTTAACAAAGAACTTTAGAAAACAAAAAAGGAATTTGTTGATTCAACACAAATGAGAATAAGTACAAAACAATTATTTAATTTATAATATGCATTCAATATATGAACACAGTGAATGTTTGGGTTGATCTTATGCACATTTGTTTTTTTTTGGAAACAAAATGATTGAAACTTGAAGAATGATTCTTCTGGTGATTCGTACAGAGTTTTAGGTTGAACTGGAAGATTGGAAGTAGGCAGAACCTTTGGCATCTTCCCAAAACTGTTACTCCATTTGTCACCTTTTTGCTTATGCCTAAATTGTTAATTATAAGTACAGCAAAGGTGAGAAGAGGGGGCAGAATCTCTTTTCTCATTTTTTTTTCTCATTTATTTTCTCCTTTCTCATTTTTCAAGCTCAGCATGTTTCATGCTCCATAGCTCTAGGCCTTGATGTCTACAAATAATGCTCCAAAGATTTACTCCTTGTAAGAAAATAATGAAATAAAGATAAAATGATGATCACAGAAGAAAGCAAACCTTTAACAGTGTCTCAACCAACACCCCCAAAAAAGATCCAAAAAATGGAAAAAAAAAAGACACCCTGACATTTTCTAAGTTTTGTATTTTCTTTTCTTTTCTTTTCTTTCTTTCTTTCTTTTTTTTTTTCGTTTTGAGACAGAGTCTCACTCTGTCACCCAGGCTGGAGTGCGGTGGCGCTATCTCGGCCCACTGCAAGCTCCACCTCCTGGGTTCACAACATTCTCCTGCCTCAGCCTCCCGAGTAGCTGGGGCTACAGGTGCTCACCAACACACCAGGCTAACTTTTTGTATTTTTAGTAAAGACGGGGTTTCACCGTGTTAACCAGGATGGTCTCAATCTCCTGACCCTGTGATTTGTCCGTCTTGGCCTCCCAAAGTGCTGGGATTACAGGCATGAGCCACTGTGCCCGGCCAAGTTTTGTATTTTCTATCTTCAACTTGTTCTCTGTATTAGTCCATTCTCATGCTGCTATAAGAACATACCAGAGACTGGGTAATTTATAAAGAAAAAGAGGTTTAATGGACTCATAGTTTCACATGGTTGGGGAGACTTCGCAATCATGGTGGAAGGTGAAGGAGGAGCAAAGCAATGTGTTACATTGTGGCAGGCAAGAGAGTGTGTGCAGGGGAACTACCCTTTATAAAACCATCACATCTGGTGAGACTTACTCATTATCACAGGGACAGCACAGGAAAGACCCACCCCCATTATTCAATCACCCCATGACATGTGGGGATTATAAGAGCTACAATTCAAGATGAGATTTGGGTGGGGACACAGTCAAACCACATCATTCACTGTTTATCAGTTGCGTAAGCAGTAGTTTAAAATTAAGACAATTTTTGTGAACAATATGAACTTTGAGATGGGGTCTTGGTCTGTCACCCAGGCTGGAGGGCAGTGGTGCCATCTTGGCTCACTGCAACATCCACCTCCCAGGTTCAAGTGATTCCCCTGCCTCAGCCTCCCAAGTAGCTGGGACTACAGGGATGCACCACCATGCCCAGCTAATTTTTGTAAAATAACCTATTTTTATTATGGAAGTGTAATATTATGTAAGAGAACATTTCTAAAATAGACCTCATGTCACTATAGCACATTGAGCTGGGAAAATTCCCTTTTCCCTTCAAACACACAAAACAAGTTCATCATTAGGCTATAATAATATAGAGGTAGGGTGAGGGGAGATCAGGGTTAAGTATTCTAAAATCCTTTTAGTTATTCAGGAGGAGAATAGAGATATTAATTAACTTTAAGTCTTGTTTAGTGTCCATGGTAAAAATTTAAAGCTAGCTAATAAAAGACAAAAATAGAGCACATAAGTTCTAAGTAAGTGAGTGGTTAGAAAGATTAAAAAAGGGAACTGGCAAACTCAACCGAATACATAGCAGAGAAGGAGAAAATATAAGCTAAAATGGTAAATAAGAAATAAATGGCAGAAAAAGTAAAATTTACCAAATATTAGATTATATGAAAGAATATTAAATTATATAATGCATATGTGATACACATAAATGATATAACTTGAAAATATTGAAAATATAGAATTAAAATTCTGGTAGGCAATCAGTAAACCAAAGAAAGCTGCTATAGCAATATTAGTATCAGACAAAATAGAATTTAGTGCAAAGTTATTAATAGAGATGGTGTGAATACCTAATGACAAAAGAAAAACTTCACCAAAAGTGTGAAATAGTCATACACTTATGTGTAATGACAACATAGTCTCAAAATTTAGAAAACAAATATTGTATTGCATGGAAAATTTTTCAAATTTGTATTTATACACTTCTCTAATCAGGCAAAAATAGTACAGAAACTGAATATTTGAATAACTCACTATCAAACGTGATTTAAGACATATATATGAGCTGAATTAATAGAAAAATTTATATTCTTCAACAGCACGTATGAGTAATTAAAAATATATTATGTATTAGATCACAAGAGATATCTTTCTTATTTATTTCTTTATTATACTTTAAGTTCTGGGATACATGTGCACAACGTGCAGGTTTGTTACATAGGCATACATGTGCCATGGTGGTTTGCTACACCCATTAACTTGTCATCTACATTAGGTATTTCTCCTAATGCTATCCCTCCCCTAGCCCCCCACCTTGCGACAGGCCCCAATGTATGATGTTCCCCTCCATGGGTCCATGTGTTCTCATTGTTCAACTACCACTTATGAGTGAGAACATGTGGTGTTTGGTTTTTTGTTCCTGTGTTCCTCTTTTTCTATTGTTTGGAATAGTTGTAGAAGGAATGGTACCAGCTCCTCTTTGTACCTCTGGCAGAATTCGACTGTGAATCCCTCTGGTCCTGGGCTTTTTTGGTTGGTAGGCTATTAATTACTGCCTTGATTTCAGAACTTGTTATTGGTCTGTTCAGGCTTTTGACTTCTTCCTGGTTTAGTTTTGGGAGGATGTATGTGTCCAGAAATTTATCCATTTCTTCTAGATTTTCTAGTTTATTTGCATAGAGGTGTTTATAGTATTCTCTGATGGTAGTTTATATTTCTGTGGGATCAGTGGTGATTTTTTTTTTTTTTTTTTTTGAGATGGAGTCTTACTCTGTTGCCCAGGCTGGAGTGCAGAGAGATATCTTAAGGAATTCAGAAGAATTGACAAAAAATATTAAGTATCATAAAGTGAATTTGGAAAATAAAATGAGTAAAAATTTAAAAATAACTCTATTTCATCATCCAGACATAAATATTGTTAATATATGACACATAGATATCAATATTTTTATAGTATTTGTGGCAGAGACTGATAAATGTTCCCAGGGTCTATTCTTCTCCTACCTGTCTTCCCTTTAATAACAGAATATCACTTCCTTCCCAAGTTTTAACTGGGCACGAGGCTTCCTTGGTGGGGATTACCTTTTCCAACTCCCCATACAGTATTATTTTGGTGTGAATTAGGTGAGTTAGTTGACGAAATAGCTTTAGTCATTCAGTTGCAGGCAGTGTCTGAGTGGTGCCCTAGTTACAGATCCATGAACTTCTACACACAGTCTGAAACAGTGTAGGAGTGTATGTGTGGGTGTGCATTTTTCTGAGGTAAGGGTTGATAACTTTCATCAGATCTGTGAACTTCTATTTCAAAAATAAAATTAAATTAAAGCCTGTGACCTAAAGGACTGTGGGGTGTCAAGATAGAACTCTCTGGGTTTCTGGAGGATATTATGGGGCCCAGTTCCCTACATGCCCTGGTCAACTTGGATGTTATGGGAGGGAAAAATAGTCTCTACCTTATTCCAGCCATTGTGTTTGGGGTTTCTTTGTTATAACAGTTTAGTCTGTATGCTAACAAACATAAATTGCTTTATTTAAAAATATATAAACTTGAACCTACATTTTAGAATCTGATTTTAAAATTAATAAAACATGAACAAGTTGCTGATGCCATTAGGATGTTTAATGTCATTTTGCATACTACTTTTTTAAAAGGAACTGGCCATAATTTATTTATTTATTTATTTGTTTATTTGTTTGTTTGTTTGTTTTTTATTTGTTTTAATTAAAAAAATTTTAAATTATACTTTCAGTTCTAGGGTACATGTGCACAACGTGCAGGTTTGTTACATAAGTATACATGTGCCATGTTGGTTTGCTGCACCCATCAACTCATCAGCACCCATCAACTTGTCATTTACATCAGTTATAACTCCCAATGCAATCCCTCCCCCCGTCCCCTCCCCGTAATAGGCCCTGGTGTGTGATGTTCCCCTTCTTGAGTCCAAGTGATCTCATTGTTTAGTTCCCACCTATGAGTGAGAACATGTGGTGTTTGGTTTTCTGTTCTTGCGATAGTTTGCTGAGAATGATGGTTTCCAGCTGCATCCATGTCCCTACAAAGGACACAAACTCATCCTTTTCTATGGCTGTATAGTATTCCATGGTGTATATGTGCCACATTTTCTTAATCCAGTCTGTCACTGATGGACATTTGGGTTGATTCCAAGTCTTTGCTATTGTGAATAGTGCCACAATAAACATACGTGTGCATGTGTCTTTATAGCAGCATGATTTATAATCCTTTGGGTATATACCCAGTAATGGGATGGCTGGGTCATATGGTACATCTAGTTCTAGATCCTTGAGGAATTGCCATACTGTTTTCCATAATGGTTGAACTAGTTTACAATCCCACCAACAGTGTAAAAGTGTTCCTATTTCTCCACATCCTCTCCAACACCTGTTGTTTCCTGACTTTTTAATGATTGCCATTCTAACTGGTGTGAGATGGTATCTCATTGTGGTTTTGATTTGCATTTCTCTGATGGCGAGTGATGATGAGCATTTTTTCATGTGTCTGTTGGCTGTATGAATGTCTTCTTTTGAGAAATGTCTGTTCATATCCTTTGCCCACTTTTTTCATTTTTTTTAAAATTTGTTTAAGCTCTTTATAGATTCTGGATATTAGCCCTTTGTCAGATGGGTAGACTGCAAAACTTTTCACCCATTCTATACGTTGTCTTTTTACTCTGATGATAGTTTCTTTTGCTGTGCAAAAGTCTTTAGTTTAATTAGATCCTATTTGTCAATTTTGGCTTTTGTTACAGTTGCTTTTGGTGTTTTAGTCATGAAGTCTTTGCCCATGCCTATGTCCTGAATGGTATTGCCTAGGTTTTCTTCTAGAGTTTTTATGGTTTTAGGTCTTATGTTTAAGTCTTTAATCCATTTTGAGTTAATTTTTTGTATAAGGGGTAAGGTAGGGATCCAGTTTCAGCTTTCTGCGTATGGCTAGACTGTTTTTCCAACACCATTTATTAAATATGGAATCCTTTCACCATTACTTATTTTTGTCAGGTTTGTCAAAGATCAGATGATTGTAGATGTGTGACATTATTTCTGAGGCCTCTGTTCTATTCCATTTACATACATTGTGGTACCAGTGCCATGCTGTTGCTGTTTTGGTTACTGTAGTCTTGTAATATAAATTGAAATCAGGTAGCATGATGCCTCCAGCTTTGTTCTTTTTGCTTAGAATTGTCTTACCTATACGGGCTCTATTTTGTCTCCATAAGAAATTTGAAGTATTTTTTCCTGATTCAGTGAAAAAAGTCTATGGTAGCTTGATGGGGATAGCATTAAATCTATAAATTACTTTGGGCAGTATGGCCATTTTCACAATATTGTTTCTTCCTATCCATGAACATGGCATGTTTTTCCATTTGTTTGTGTCTTCTCTTATTTCCTTGAGTAGTGGTTTGTAATTCTCCTTGAAGAGGTCCTTCAAATCCCTTGTGAGTTGGATTCCTAGGTATTTTATTCTCTTTGTGGCAATTGTGAATGGGAGTTCACTCATGATTTGGCTCTCTGTCTGTTATTGGTGTATAGGAATGCTTGTGATTTTTGCACATTGATTTTGTGTCCTGAGACTTTGCTGAAATTACTTATTAGCTTAAGGAGATTTTGGGCTGAGATGATGGGGTTTTCTAAATATACAATCATGACATCTGCAAACAGAGATAATTTGACTTCCTGTCTTCCTATATGAATACAGTTTATTTCTTTCTTTTGCCTGATTGCCCAGTCAGAACTTCCAATACTATGTTGAATAGGAGTGGTGAGAGAGGGCATCCCTGTCTTGTACCAGTTTTCAAAGGGAATGCGTCCAGCTTTTGCCCATTCAGTGTGACGTTGGCTGTGGGTTTGTCATAAATAGCTCTTATTTTTTTTGAGATACGTTCCACCAAAACCTAGTTTATTGAGAGTTTTTAGCATGAAGGGCTGTTGAATTTTATCAAAGGCCTTTTCTGCCTCTATTGAGATAATCATGTGGTTTTGGTCATTGGTTCTGTTTATGTGATGGATTACATTTACTGATTTGCTTATGTTGAACCAGCCTTGCATCCCAGGGATGAAGCCCACTTGATCATGGTGGATAAGCTTTTTGATGTGCTGCTGGATTCGGTTTGCCAGTATTTTATTGAGGATTTTTGCATCGATGTACATCAGGGATATGGGTCTAAAATTCTTTTTTTTTGTTGTCTCTCTATCAGGCTTTGGTATCAGGATGATATTGGCCTCGTAAAATGAGTTAGGGAGGATTCCTTCTTTTTCTATTGATTGGAATAGTTTCAGAAGGAATGGTACCAGCTCCTCCTTGTACCTCTGGTAGAATTCGACTGTGAATCCATCTGGTCCTGGACATTTTTTTGGTTGGTAGGCTATTAATTATTGCCTCAATTTCAGAGCCTGCTATTGGTCTATTCAGGGATTCAACTTCTTCTTGGTTTAGTCTTAGGAGAGTGTAAGTGTCCAGGAAATTATCCATTTCTTCTAGATTTTCTAGTTGATTTGCATAGAGATGTTTATAGTATTCTCCGATGGTAGTTTTTATTTCTGTGGAGTTGGTGGTGATATCCCCTTTATCATTTTTTATTGTGTCTATTTGATTCTTCTCTCTTTTCTTCTTTATTAGTCTTG
>NW_016815255.1:12584-15631 GCF_001698545.2 Rhinopithecus bieti
GCTGGGAGATACACTGCTCTCTTCAAAGTTGTCAGACAGAGTCATTTACATCTGCAGAGGTTTCTGCTGCTTTTTGTTTAGCTATGCCCTGTCCCCAGAGGTGGAATCTACAGAGACAAGCAGGCCCCCTTAAGTTGTGGTGGGCTCCACCCAGTTCGAGTGTCCCAGAGGCTTTGTTTACCTACTTAAGCCTCAGTAATGGTGGGCGCCCCTCCCCCAGTCTCGCTGCTGCCTTGCAGTTAGATCTTAGACTGCTGAGCTAGAATAAGGGAGGCTCTGTGGGCATGGGACCCTCCAAGCCAGATGTGGGATATAATCTCCTGGTGTGCCATTTGCTAAGACCCTTGGTAAAGCACAGAATTAGGGTGAGAGTTACCTGATTTTCCAGGTGTTGTGTGTCTCAGTTTCCCTTGGCTAGGAAAAGGGATTCCCTTCCCCTTTTGCGCTTCCCAGGTGAGGTGATTGCTCGCCCTGCTTTAGCTCTTGCTGGTTGGGCTGCACCAGCTGACCAGCACCAATTGTCCCACACTCCCCAGTGTGACAAACCTGGTACCTCAGTTGAAAATGCAGAAATCACCCATCCTCTGTGTCACTCGTGCTGGGAGCTGGAGGCTGGAGCTGCTCCTATTCGGCCATCTTGCTCCAGGTGGACTGGCCATACTTTAAAGATTTCCCTTTTGTTAGTCATAGGCTGTTTACAGTTCTCTATGGTAAACATTGCTTAGTTTGTAAACATTGCTGAATTGCTGAATCATTGTTTACATTTATTAATATTTCTTAAGGATAAATATGTAGAAGCAAAATTACATTTTGGCTTGTTTTAGGCCTGTTATTTATTTTCTTCACTATATGTCAATATTACTGAGAAATCTGTTACATAACTGGTAGTTTAATCCCATGACATCAACTAGATTTGTTCTAATTTATGCAGAGATGTTCACCCTACTCCATCAGTGATTCTGAATTTAACTGAAAACTGGCCCCTGAATCCCAACTATACAGCATAATTATTTCCCTATGAAGTCAGAAATGTGAAGCCACAGCATTTTTTTCTCAGAAATGAATTAATATTTCTTGAGCTAATATGTTATGTTATCCAATGTGCTTATTACCTTATTACATTTAAAGTTAAGATTCTCTGTTATTTCTTCACAGTGCAGATTACTTAGGACAAAGATATATAGACAATTATAAATTTATCCCATTTATGATTTATTGTAAAATATCAAAATAATACATTTAGTTTAGAAAACATATCTCCTCTGGGCATATATCCAAAGAAAATAAAATGAGTATCTAGAAGAGATATCTCCATCCCCATGCTCATTGCAGCATTATTCATCATAGCTAAGACATGAAAATAATATATGCCCATTGATGGATAAATGGATAAAGAAAATATGGGGTACACACACACACACACACACACACACATACACACACACACGGTAGAATATTATTTGGCCATAAAAAAGAAGGAAATCTTGCCATCTGTGACTATGGGAATAAACTTGGAGGATATTATGCTGAGTGTAATAAGCTAAATACAGAAAAGCAAATACTATATGATCTCACTTAGATGTGGAATCAAAAAAGTCAAATTTATAGAAACAGAGAGTAAAACAGTGTTTGCCAGGGTCCAGGAGATGAAGAAAATGGGGAGATATTGGTTAAAGGTTGAAAACTTTCAGTTATAAGATGAATAAGTTCTGGACATCTATAGTTAGTAATACTGTATTCTATGCTTGAAATTTGCTAAGAGAATAAATTTCCTCACCACACACACAAATACATATACAAAATAGTTAACTATGTGTGGTGATGGATGTGTTCATTAATTTGATCATGGTAATCATTTTGCAATGTATATGTATGGTATATTAAATCACGAAATTATTATAACACCTGAAATATATACATATATTTATATATCATTATATATATATCATGTCATCTATGATGTATATATGCCACATTTTCTTTATCTGGTCTGCTGTTACTGGGCATTGACATTGATTCCAAGTCTGCTATTGTGAATAGTACTGTGATGAACACACATGTGTCTTTATGGTAAAATGATTTATATTACTCTGGGTGTATACCCAGTGATGGGATTGCTGCGTTGAATGGTAGATCTGTTTTTAGCTCTCTGAGGAATTGCCACACTGCTTTCCACAATGTTTGAACTGAGTTACCCTCCCACCAACACTATATAAGCATTCCCTTTTCTCTACAACCTCTCCAGCATCTGTTATTTTTTGACTTTTTAATAATTGCCATTCTGACTGGTATGAGATGGCATCTCACTGTGGTTTTGATTTGCATTTCTCTAATGATTAGTGATATTGAGCATCTTTTCATATGCTTGTTGGCTGCTTATATGTCTTCTTTGGAATGCGTCTGTTCATATGCTTTGTACACTTTTTAATAGGGTTGTTTGCTTTTTGCTTGTAAATTTGTTCAAGTTCCTTATAGATGGTGGATATTGGCCTTTGTCAGGGGTAAAGTTTGTGAAAATGTTCCCCCATTCTGTAGGTTGTCTGTTTGCTTTGTTAATAGTTTCTTTTGTGGGGCAGAAGCTCTTTAGTCTAATTAGATCCCATTTGTCAATGTTTACTTTTCTTACAATTGCTTTTGGTATCTTTGGCATAAAATCTTTGTCCATTCCTATGTCCAGAATGGTATTGCCTAGGTTGTCTTCCAGGATTTTTAGAGTTTTGTTTTTACATTTAAGTCTTCAATCCATCTTGAGTTAATTTTTGTATATGGTGTTAGAAAGGGGTCCAGTTTCAATCTTCTGCTTATGGCTAGCCAGTTATCCCCACACCATTATTGAATTTAAAGTACTTTCCCCATTGATTATTTTGGTCAGCTTTGTTGAAAATTAGATGGTTGGCCGGGCATGGTGGCTCAAGCCTGTAATCCCAGCACTTTGGGAGGCCGAGGCGGGCGGATCACAAGGTCAGGAGATCGAGACCATCCTGGCTAACACGGTGAAACCCCGTCTCTACTAAAAAATACAAAAAACTAGCCGGGTGAGGTGGTGG
>NW_016815255.1:19162-29003 GCF_001698545.2 Rhinopithecus bieti
AAAAAAAAAAAAAAAAAAAAAAAAAAAAAAAAAAACAACCAACCAACCAAACAAAAAAATACAAGAAAGAACATTTTATTCCTTTATTCTTATGTTTAGCCTACTGTTAGTTTCCTAAATTAGGATTCCTTTTAAACAAAATACGCACAACATGTTAAATAAAGCTGTCAAAAATAGGGTTACAATTTTAAAGTAAAGTTAATTGAAGAAAAGATGGTACAATAAGCAGAAAAAAGAATCTGAACTTAACACATTATAGGAAAATTGTAATTATTATGGATTATTTAATCAAATATGTATATATTTTGAGTACTTATTATATATTAGGATTTGTTCCAGGTACTGATTGTGCTATTTAAAAATTTGGTTTTCCTGAAGAATATGTTCTGCTCTAGAGAGGTTCAACCTGGGGTAGAAAGAGAAATTAGACCATCATGGGACACTAAACATCAGACAGAATATGGGGTTTGGTGTCCTGACTTGGAGTTTAGGCCACAACTCTGATACAAAGTTGTGTAATTTGGGGAAATTCACTGAGACTTTCAGAGCTTCAGTTACCTTATCCCTATTCTTTTTGAGACGGAGCCTCTCTCTGTTGCCCAGGCTGGAGTGCAGTGGCGCGATTTCAGCTCACTGTAACCTCTGCCTCCCGGGTTCAAGTGATTTTCCAGTCTCAGCCTCTCAAGTAGCTGGGGTTACAGGCACCCGCCACCACGTCCTGCTAATTTTTGCATTTTTGGTAGATGGGGAGGCTAATCTCGAATACCTGACCTCAGGTGATCCACCCACCTCAGCCTCCCAAAGTGCTGGGATTACAGGTGTGAGCCACCATGCCTGGCCACATTATCCCTGTTCTTATCTTTATACTCTTACAATTGGGCAAGGACTCCTTTCTCTACTTACCTCCTGGGTAAGGTAATAATAAAAGTGAAAATAAATTTAATTTTCTTATTATCCTTGTTACCCTGGGAATCTCAACTCTTTTTAGTTACATATCCAATTTCTTAATCTTACTGTGTTTTATTTGACACAATCTTTCTTAAAAATATTTCCATATAAATATTGAAGCCTGAGAAATTTTGAAGTTCTGAGGAAGTAAATTGCCTCTTAACTGTAAGAGGTTAAGTCACTTTATCTCCTGTTCTTTAATATTCCCACCTGTATGATTAAAGCATTCACAAATTGACTGCACAGCAGAATCACCTGATGAGCTTTCAAAACTATAAACTCTTTGGCCCCACCCCAGACCTATCAAATCAGAATCACAGAATATTATCATGGAAGATAGGAACATTCAAAATGAGTAATAAAGACTGCAATTCTAATCTAAATCAGAGATATAGATTTTTGTCTATAAAACACTAGAATTACACCATGCCAATTTTTATAAGCTCTCTAAATTATCTGGATGCATGATTTCCAATTCTGTTCTCCGAGTCTATGTAAGTCTCTAGAGCCTAACTTCAAATAGGAAATAGTCTGTTGCACAACACACTCAGTTTATGATGCCTAGGACACATCATAAAGACACCTGATGTCTTTATTAAGAAGTGTAATGATAATATACATAGCAATAATAATGATAATAATAGTAAACACATGTAATCAGTTCAACATCTTTGGGATAGCGAGTGTGATACGACGTCAGATTAATTACATTATAACCCCCTTTGATTGACAAGTCAGAGTGGCTGAACATTATCAGACTTTGCATTAAAAAGCCCAATAGGCTGTTCTTCAAAGTGTAGTTCTGATTTGGTGGTTTCTGTGAGTAATTTAAGCTTTTTAGCCTACTTATGCCTTAATTATTATGTTTAATGATATGAATTTAAGAACTTGAGAAAATGAAAAATACAGACTCAAAATTATTATTTGGCACTATAGAACATAAATTTAGCTTTTAGTGATTTCAGACTATTAAGAAGCACTTAACCTTTAGAAGACTATGCAGACCTGACCAAAATGTGTAGACATTAGTCCTAATATTAGGTATTACTATCTAGCAAAGTATGGTTCATTTTTCTCCTTAATCCAGGTTTACTTTACATTTTAATAAGAAAAGCAGACAGCAACTTAAAAATAGTAATAAAGTTTTATCTTTAATTGGAGTACCAGTTAAAAGAACAGAGTTAGAAGAGCAAATGTTTTTTTCTGATTTTATTCATTTCAGATTTAACAAATAATTGATCTGGCAAAAATGCTTTCCTGAATGTTAGAAATGGTGGTGAGCTTGTGCTTGAAATGCATATTACAAGGCTTGAGGAAAATATTTTAATTTTGAAATTTCAGGTGGGTTCCGTAATTACTTCAGGCAGTTTTCTGAGTATAGCAGTAACAGTGCTATTCCCAGAACATACTGATGACAAAGTAAAATCACACCACTTGTTAAAGGAAAGGAAGTGCAGATGGCCATTATTAATGATGAGGATAGGGCACAATAATCATGAAAGCTCTGTACTTAAAAATAAGTATTAAAATGGCTATGGTATTAATCATGCCAGAGACATAGATTATATCCACATAAACCAAACATCAGACAAAGAATAGGAACAAAACCATTCCTTGTTGATTGTTTTGACCACATCACACCATCTGGGTAATTGACTTTGTAATTTTCCTGATAATTTCAAACCAGTAAGTTTGATGTAAGAATACTTACCAACACTTTATAACTTTTTTATCTGTAAAAGAATACTATTAATATCTACTAATTTTATTTCTCACAGAGATGATGCTTAATTAGAATCCTCAAGAAAATTAACAGAAAATACAAAGCTTTTAAATAGATAATTTAAGTTGAAGTTTTTTCAAAAAAAGAAATTAAGACAGAGGGCTCATGATTTCCACAGCACTGCTACTAACATCTAGGTTAAATTATTAAAACAAAAATAGAACAAAGAATAACAATAAAGAAATCTACATTATGTTTCCCACTGGGTAGATGCTTTTGTCATTATTATTTTAAAAATCATATTTGCCATCTCATGTGTACAACACTTCTGTCAGCACTGTCTGGACAAGGTAGCCCAAATTCCCATTGCTTTAATACATATTTGCACTGTTGGTGTTCTCATAGAACCATAAAGTTGCACATTATGTCCTAAAAATGTCCAGATACAAAGCAATGAAAATGTTGAAACATTAAGAGAACAGGGGAAGATTTTAAATTTTATAAATGTAACTAGAACAAGCTGATTTTACCCCAAAAAGTACAAAACATACTTTATAATAATGTAAAAGTAAATAAAATTTAAAATGGCAAAGGGAAATGCATTCCATTTTATCATTATACTGCCTTTGAAAATAAATAGTCTACAGTAGATCAATAGAAACATAGGTGTGGGTGTGTCTGTTATATAACATTATAGGTGGAGATTTTGCCCACCACTCATATTTAAAAGTGCAACATAGCTTACACTAGAATACCAAGCAATTTAAAAAAAAAATCTTAAAATCTGACATTACCCTTCAGAGTGTGTAATTCTTTAAAAAAAGTTTTTTTAAAGGCAAAATGCTAGCAGGGAAAAAAGTCATTAAAGTCATTATTGGTCTAAACTCCCCCCTTTCTGGATGGGAGTGTAAAACTTTGAATAATCCTCAACAAAAGGGTTTGAAAAAGCTCAAACACTCAATTCACCTTCTGAGTGGAGGTAAGTGAAGTTTACTTTGCCCTTACTGCAGCCCCTACGGCTCCTCATGTGAGAGGCTCTGTGATGTTGTTTTAAGTCAGTGACTTAAGTGTGTTCCCCAGACCAGCAGCATCAACATCCCAAGGACTTACTAGAAATGCAAATTCTCAGCTCTGCCCCAGACCCACTGAATCAGAAACCCTGGAGGTGGGGCCCAGCAATCTGTGGCATAATGACCCTCCAAGCCTCAAGTTTGAGAACAGCTGTTCTAAATCATCTTGAAGAAGGTACCAGGTGAAGATCAGTATGATCACAGCACTTCTTCAGCTGGAAGGGATTTCAGGGTTAAATGTCTTCCTTTTACAGATAAGAAAATTGCAACTCATGTAGTTACTGGCTAAAGTCAGTGTGGAACTGAGACGTGAAGCTAGGCCTCCTGAAATCAGGTATGGGTACTGCTTTACTCCCTGTCATGATGACTCCATACTCTAGACTACCATCTTTGGTGTTAAAAACACTATTGATATTTAAGAATCACTAATTGTGGGATTGTCTCTTCTTGTATGATTGTCTCTTCTTTACGTTATGCAGAAAATTCTCTGCTAATGACATGTGTCCACTACAATAGTGATGGATATTTTGATATCATAAATATTTTAATCTTATCATTTCTTTAAAAGAGAGCTTGTTTGATTTTTGTTGGCAATTTTCTCTCCTTCAAGTCTGACAGTAAGAGTGTAGGCTAATCAATAAAATATAATGTGAGCCACATAGGTGATTTAAAATTTTTTAGTAGCCACATTTTAAAAGGTAAAAAGAAACAGATGGTAAAGTTAATGATACATTTTATTTAACTCAATCATCCAAACCATTATAACTTCAAAATATTTTATGGTACTAAGTCTTAAAATTAATTGCCTAGTTTTACCTACAGAACATCAGAATTTGAGTTGACCACATTTCAAGTCCCAGTAGCCCCATGTGACTATTGGCTACCATATTAGACAGCAGAGAGAGAATTTTCTGCTTAGAATTCAGGTCTGATACATGCCAGTTCTGTGATTTAGAGGCTTTGTTAGTGATCTGTTTTCTCTTCTATGAGATGAGTATAATGAAATTTTTACCTCATCAGGTTGGCATGAGGATTAAAGAAATTCTTTAGATAAAGCCCTCTTCACACTACTTGGCAAAAAGTAATTTCCCAAATGTTAGTTTTTGTTGTTATTGGTTCATTACTATGGAAGGGCTAATGATATAACAATGTGTTGAGAGGAGTTTAGAAATATTGTCTTACAAATGGACAAAAACAATTTTTGATCATACGTTGACCTTTCAATGAAAGAACGTAAGATCTCACACTCGGCCTTTAAGATGACACAATGTAAGAAAATTTGGACTAAATAACAAAGATTATTGGATGTCTTCTATGAAAAACAATGCATTATTTAGATTAGAGCAGATTTGTCTTACCAGCTTGGACTGCTATAGCAAGATACCATAAACAGAGTGGCTTGCAAACAAGTGAAATTTATTTTTTCACAATTCTGGAGGCTAGAAGTCCAAGATCAGGGTGCCAGTAATGTAGGTTTCTGTGGAGAGCTCTTTCATTTGCTGTAGTTGGCTGACTTCTTTTATCTTCACGTGGTAGAAAGAGCTCTTTGGGGATCCCTTTTATAAGGGCACTAATCTCATTCATGGGGACCCCACCCTCATGACTTAATTATTTCCCAAAGGTTCTACATTCAAATACCATTACCTTGGGGTTAGGTTTCAACATATGAATTTTGGGGGTACACAAATATTAAACTCATTGCAATGCACTTCCAGGTTATCTGAGTCTAGCTTTTGCAGTATTTTATAACTTTGCAAATTATAGATAACTGGTAGCAATGCAAAATAATTCATGTTCCTAGAAATGCAAATGAATTATGTCTGGTGGGGAGGTTTAACTGACTTTCCTCCATTCTCCTCCCATGGAAAAGAAGCCAGTTGCATTGGTTTATCATTTAAGTTCAACGTTTCTTTACTGAGGAAAGTTTTCTCTATACACATTTATCCTTGTTTTACTTCTCCTTTGAAAAGTTGTGACATCTGCCTGATTCTCTAATTTATAGTTAAAATATTTAATAGTGCTCAATTTCTATCCCCACGAGAGTCATGATTTTACTTTCTTTGTACAATTATCCTTTAAAATACTTATCTAGCATTATACTATCAGATTTATAAGCATCACTATGAGCTCAACAAAAATCTAGCAAACTAAAGTATTAGGGATCATCTCTTTTTCTTGATTTTGGTTGCGAATATACATGGTTACAATCTTTTCTGTGAAAGCTTCTGAAGTTTGGAGACACAAATAGTATACAATCTTTGCCTCTGAAGACATCACAGAACACAAGAAGAGGAAGTTAAATAAATAATTATAAAGCAAAGTGTTCCAATGGAGGGATGTACAAGTTGCTGTAAGTCATCAGCTGGCAGAAGTGATGGGTAGAGGGGTTCAGGAGACACTTCACTTGAGGCAGAAATATTTGAGCTAGTGTTGAAGGATGAAAAGGAAATCTTAGGGTAAAAGTAAGAGAAAGGTCATTTTGGGCACATGCTCTGGTGTATGTGAAGCTTGCATTTCTTCTCTGTCTTTGAATTTATACCTGAATCGCTTAATTTAGAAAATGCCTCTAAGACTCTTTTGCTTTTATGGCCTAAACGCATAAATCTGACAAGTGCATACAAGCTTTTATAGCAATTCAAAACTATTAGGGCTATTTCCTCTGACTTGCATCAAGCTGAATAAACACACTCTGTTCAAGTGGAAACTTGTTATGCTGCCTTTCTCTGCCTTTCAAAGTAATCAAAGCAGGGTTCTTGAAGCCTGAGTATCTCACCTGTGCCTCCTAATGGCTCATTTATTTTGTTTATCCTGCTTTTGGGAAAATCAGAGGTAGCTTGACATTTGCATTGCTAATAAATGGCTTTCACATTGCATTGGTACTTCATGTGGTTCAGATTGGCAACTTGCATTTGAACAAGGCCATCTGGTCAGTGCTGTTAGGAATACCTATTTTCAGAGTCATATTTTAGCATAAGGGATATCTACATATGATATCTTTGTACTCACTATAGAATTTTCTTCTCCATTTTAAGTTCTTATGTTACCAGATCTACAGGACAATGTATTTGCATTTTGCATTGCTGGGTTAGGCATTCTGTAACAGTAGGCAGCTAGTCAGACATGAGCAGGGCAGGAGAGGCCCCCCCACCGCAAAACCAGGAATGTCAGATGACCATCAGGTGGTTGCTAACCGTCTCTCTAAGATGATAATTGTACCTGGAAGCAGATTCTGCACTCCTCAAATTTCCACTTGGTTTGGCTTGCCTGCCTCCACACTTGCCTTCACCATGTCCATCAGGGTGACCCAGAAGTCCTACAAGGTGTCCATCTCTGGCCTCCAGGTTTTCAGCAGCTACTCCTACATGTGTGGGCCAGGAACAACTCCTTGAACTTCTCCCAAATGGGTAGTAGCAGCAGTTTCTAGGGTGGGTAGGGAACTGGCATGGGTCTGGGTGGAGACTATGGTGGGGCTAGTGATACTGGGGGGCCTCATAGCCATCATGGTGAACCAGAGCCTACTGAGCCCCCTTAAGCCAAAGGTAGACTCCAACATCCAGGCCACGTACACCCAGGAGAAGGGGCAGATCAACACCCTCAACAAGTTTGCCTCCTTCATCAACAAGGTGTACTGCTGGAGCAGCAGCAGCAGATGCTGAAGACCAGTGGAGCCTCCTGCAGTAGCAGAAGACAGCCCAGAGCTACATGGACAACATGCTTGAGAGCGATATCAACAACCTTTGGAGGCAGTGGGACACTCTGGACCAAGAGAAGCTAAAGCTGGAGACAGAGCTTGGCAACATGCAGGGGCTGCTGAAGGCCTTGAATAATAAGTACGAGGGTGACATCAATAAACATACAGAGATTTAGAATGAATTTGTCCTCATCAAGAAGGATATGGATGAAGCTTTCATAAACAAGGTAGAGCAAGAATCTCTCCTGGAAGGACTGACTGATGAGATCAACTTCCTCAGGCAGATGTATAAAGAGGGTATCTGTGAGCTGCATTCTCAGATCTCAGAGATATCTATGGTCCTGTCTATGGACAACAGCCACTCCCTAGAAATGGACAGCATCATTGATGACGTCAAGACCCAGTATGAGGACATTGTCAACCACAGCCTGGCCAAGGCTGAGCGCATGTACCAGATCAAGTATGAGGAGCTGCAGATGCTGGCTGGAAAGCATGGGGATGAGCTGTGTCACACAAAGATGGATATCATTGAGATGAACTGTAACATTGTTAGTGGTAGGAGGCAGACAAATCCTAGGAAGACAGGGGCTGGTCCCTGGTGAAACCCAAGTTTCAAACTGAAGGCAGTTTAAAGCCTAGCTACAAGTCCCTGGTAAATCCACAGACCAGATTGAGAACCTTTTCCCATTTGGCATGCTTTCTTCTGTTTGATCTCTACCCTTCACCTATTTTACATATAGCTACTCTTCCCTAATTGGTTTTTTACACTGTTGTACCCACCTTTGAGTGACACTTTTGTTTTAGCATTTTTTGCACACTCACAAGCCAAGCATCATGCACTCCCCCATTCTGAGCTCATAAAAGCTCTGGTCCCAGCCCCACTGGGAGAGAGACCACCTGACTTCTGGTGGAGGACCACCCTGCATCTCCTCTCCACTAAGAGCTGTTTTGTCATTTAATAAAACTCTTCTCCACCCTCCTCACTTTTCAGTTTTCAGCATAACCTCATTCTTCTTGGATGTGGGACAAGAACTTGGGACTCACTGAATATGCATAGAAAGAAGGCTGTAACACTGTGGCCCTCTGCCCTCTGTTGGTGGAGGGCACCCACCCCACACAATGGGAAACAGCGATGGGTTTAAGCCAGTTCCAGAGCCATGGGAGGAAGCTATTAGCATGCTGTAACACCCCATGTAGGGTTTTGGGATCACAGGCACCCTGGTTTGGGTGCCATTGCATTCCCCTCATCTGGACACCAGAGTCTACCATAGGAGTTGTTTGTGACACACCCAGTCCAGCTGCAAGTCCTGCATGGAGCCTGCTCCTGTGCTGGTGCTTGGAGCAGCTGGCCAGACCCTGCATTCTTGCTCATACACCCCCTCCTGCCAGGGACTGAGTACACAGTCTCAGTGGCCATGGGATCCATGCCAGCATATAAGCCAGGCATGGCCTGGTTGGCTGAGTAGACAGGGTGTCTGTCTCCCAGGAGGGGCATCACCATCCAGAAGTCTCTGATTGGCAAAGTGGCTGAGAAAAATCCTGTATCAACATCAGTGGGCTCCAGGCTGAGACTGAGGGCCTCAAAGGCCAAGGAGCTTCCCTGGAAGCTGTCATCATGGATGCCAAGCAGCATGTGGAACTGGCTGTGAAGGCCACCAAGCTGTTGGAGCTGGAGGCCATCCTGCAGTGTGCCAAGCAGGACATGGTGCGACAGCTGCATGAGTACCAGGAGCTGATGAATGTCAAGCTGGCCCTGGACATTGCGATTGCCACCTACAGGAAGCTGCTGGAGGGAGAGGAGAACCAGCTGAAGTCTGGGATGTGGAACATAAGTATCCATACGAAGATCACCAGTGTCTGCTCAGGTGGGCTGAACTTGGCTTACAGAGGCCTCACAAGCCCTGGCCTTAGCTATGGCCTGGGCTCCAGCTTTGGCTCTGGCATGGGCTCCAGCTTCTTCAGGAGTACCAGCTCCTGTAGGGCTGTGGGTATGAAGAAGATTGAGACTCACGATGGGAAGCTGGCCTCTGAGTCGTCTGATCTCCTGCCCAAGAGAATGGCCATGGCAGCCCCTCCCGGCCTACCCCATCCTGTGGCTGCCCCATGGCCTGTGGCAGAGGCTCTTGTTCAGTGGAGCATAGGGAACAGGAGACCCACCTGAGGCAGACACTGGTGGTCACTCCCACCATGAGTGGGTTGAGGGCTAAGGTCTTCTCTGGGCTCAGCCCTAGCCTTCGGCCTACCCATCAGGGGAGTTCACTGCCTGGGGTACCCTCCGCCCATGCGTCCATCTATGAAACAGTTTTGTTTTTGTTTTTTTCCAAATAAAGCCTCAGCTAGCTCTGCCAAAAAAATAAAATAAAATAAAATAAAATAAAATAAAATAAAATAAAATAAATAAAATAAAGT
>NW_016815255.1:29298-60630 GCF_001698545.2 Rhinopithecus bieti
AAAATAAAATAAAATAAAATAAAATAAAATAAAATAAAATAAATAAAATAAAGTAAAATAAAATAAAAACAATTTGTCTCAGCCAGTGCCAGGGAAAGGCAGTCTCCTGATAGATAATAACATCTGAAATGTTTTCAGCAGCTTCCTAATAAGATCTCAGGAGTTGGGCAAGTGGACTGAAGCATGGTCACTAAAAGACAAAATAGTGGAGTTTAACTGGTATGTGACCTTCTAGGAACATTCAACTGGTAGGGAAAGAATGCCTCTTCTGAAAATGCATACAACTCCAGTAAACACACTGTATATTAATTTGTTAGCTATTTTCCCTGTCTTTAGGCTTTCCCTTTTCCATCATCATGCAAATCTATGCTTCCCAATAATTTTTACTTCATGCCCCATGTAGAAAATAAACTTGGAAAGACACTGGGATAAACAAATAATTCTGCTCATATTTGAAGCCCTCTCATCTGGAAGGCTTTATTCTTTCTGGGGACTGAGGGGAAATATCTATTTCAAAGCACTGAAACCCTTGCAGGCAAAATAACATGCTGCTGTATGTTGATTTGGGAAGCTTTGCTATAAACTAATACCAAGTTAATTTAATTACATTTCCACTGTATACATTTTAAAACCCTACATTGAATTCCCATTGCTAAAAGAATAAAGTTCAGAGTTGTCATTTTACTTTTTTCTAATTTTATTTTATTTTTAAAATTGTCACATAATAATTCTATACATTTGTGGGATATGTAATAATGTTTCAATACATATAATGTATAGTGATCAGATCAGGGTAATTAAGATATCCATCATCTCACACATTCAGCATTTTTTTGTGATGGAAACATTTCATATCCTCCCGGCTATCTGAACCTATATGTTATTAACTATAGTCATCCTACAGTGCTATAAAATACTAGAACTTATTTATCCTATCTGACTGTAATTTTGTATTATTTAACAAATCTCTCCTAATAACCTCCTTCTCACTCCCCTTCCCAGCCTCTAGTATCCTGTTCTACTTTTTACTTCTATAAGATCAACTTTTTTTAGCTTCCACACATAAGCGAGAACATATGGTGTTTAGCTATCCGTTCCTGGCTTATTTCACTTAACATAATGTCCTCCAGTTCTATCCATGCTGCCACAAATGATGGGATTTAATTCTTTTTATGACATAATAGCATTCTATTGTGCATATATATATAGCATTTCCTTTTTCCATTAATCTGTTGTTGGACATCTAGGTTAATTCCATATCTTGGCTATGGTGAATACTGTAGCAATAAACATGGAGGTGCAGATGTCTCTTCAATATACTGATTTCCTCTCCTTTGGGTAAATGCACAGTGGTGGGACTGCTAAATCACATGGTAGTGCTAGTTGTCATTTTTGTTTTAGGAGCCATCATATTGTTCTCCACAGTGGTTGTACTAGTTTAAATTTTCACCAAGAGTGTAAAAGTGTTCCCTTTTCGCTGTCCGCTTGCCAGCATTTGTTATTTTTTGTCTTTTTGATAATAGTCATCCTAACTGTGGTGAGATGCTACCTCACTGTAGTTTTTATTTGCATTTCCCAGATGATTACAAATGCAATTTATATATATTTGTTAGCTGTTTGCATGTCTTCTTTTGACAAATGTCTTTTCTGATTATCTGCCCATTTTTAAATTGGGTTGTTTTTTGCTGTTGAGACGTTTAAATGTTTATATATTCTGGATATTAATCTTTTGTTGGATGAATAGTTTCCAAATTCTTCCATTCTGTAGGTTGCCTTTTGACTCTGTTAATTGTTTCCTTTGCTGTGCAGAGGTTTTCAGTTTGATATACTTTTATTTATTTATTGTTGCTTTTGTTGCCTGTGCTTTTGAGGTCTTATTCATAAAATCTTTTCCCAGGCCAATGTCCTGAAGCATTTTCCCTATGTTTCCTTCTAATAGTTTTGTAGTTTTGGGTCTTACACTTAAGTCTTTGATCCATTTTGAGTTGACTTTTGTAAAGGGTAAGAGGTGAGGATCTAGTTTTAATATTTTGCTCATGTATATAGTTTTCCCTACACCATTTATTGAAGAGACTGTTCTTTCCCTGATTAGTGTTTTTGGTACCTTTTCAAAAATCAGTTGGCCATAAATGCATAGATTAATTTCTGAGTTTTCTATTCTGTTGGATTTGGTCTATGTGTTTGTTTTTATGTCACTACTACCCTGTTTTGGTTCCGACAGCTTTGTTGTCTATTTTGAAGTCTGGTACCGTAATGTCTCCAGGTTTGTTCTTTTGGCTTAGGATTGCTTTGACTGTGAGGGGTCTTTCGTGGTTCCATGTGAATTTCAGTGTTTTGTTTTTCTCTTTCTGTGAAGAATGTCATTAATATTTTAATAGAGACCACATTGAGTCTGTAGATTTCTTTGAGTGATATGTCATTTAAAAAATATTAATCCTTCAGATTCATGAGCATGGGATGTCTTGCCATTTGTTTGTATCATCTTCACATTTTTCTTCAGTCTTTTGCAGTTTGCCTTCTAGAGGTCTTTCACCTCCTTGGTTAACTTTATTTGTGTATTTTATTTTACAGCTATTGTAATTTGGTTTGACCTCTTGAGCCTTAATTTCTAATCTTATGACTTTATTTTTACAAAGGTGCTCTTGTGTCCAGCAAAGAGAGGGTTTGTTTTGGGGGAGGGGCTGTTATCTTTGCTATCTTAGTTAAATTACAAGCTAAATCCTTCCCAAAGTTAGTTTGACTCATGGCCAGCAATGACTAAGGGCAGCTTGAATATTAATGGCAAGCTGAAGTTGGCGAAGTCAGATCTTTTCCTAATTCTTAAAATGTTTGCAAATACAGTCTCAGTCCCCATTTTGGGGGTTTCAACACATCTTATTTTTAAGGTGTGAGCAACAGAGATGGGAAAAGTCGAACAACTGCTCTAACTTCTTCCTGCTGACAGGGTGTAGTGGGATAGGTTTTGGCCCCAAAGTAAGAGGAGTAAAACTGCCTTTTCAGCTGCCTGCATGTATTTATAGGTGCCTGGTTGGGGTTCCAAAGCTTGCATGACAAAGACGTTAGTACTTTCATCCACAGTTTTAGTAAAGCATTTACGTGAACAGCAGACTATAGGATAATGAGTCTTCATATAAGGAGTACGAATCCTAGCTTCAAGAAGTCTTTGCAGAATTAATCTGAAGCCCTGAGGGAGCCAGGTGAATAGCCCTGAGAACCAATCAGCCACGTGGTCACTAGGTGAAAGAGATATGGGTCAGAGGTTGTTAGAAAGACAAATTGGGATAAACAAGAAAGAACAAAATCAAATATACCATCTCATATCCTTTGAATCAGTTTCCTAGTCCTGAGAATAGTTCAGTTCAGTTAAACAGCTGTTTCCCATTTCAGGAGGTGGCATTGGAGATGAGCTAGGCCTTTACATGTGATGAAAGCAAATGGATTTTTAATAAGAGGCATTTCCATGGAAACAGAAAAAAATAAAGGTTAATATTGGGTACAATGTATCCAGATGTTAGACTCAAAGGATATTTAGTTATAGAGGAGGATGGAAGTAGCAATCTGACACCTTTTTTTTTGCCTGTACCACAAGCAAGTTTGCAGGGCTTCAGGAAGAAGTTAATAGCCATTTTTTTTAGTCCAAGTCAGAAAAAGGGGAGAAAATTTTGAAAATATTAATTTGAGTACTTGTAGCCCAGAAAAAATTCAGGATTCAGTCCAAATTGCAGAAAATAATACAAACTCAGAAACAATGGACAAGACTAGGATCCATCAACAGGTGTACTCTAGTTATTTTTTTGTAACATTAATTTTCTCTCTCCAGTCTTCATTTTATTATAGACAAATCATAGCAGGACAAAGTTATTTGTGAAATAAATTTTAGTCTTTTTATACTTGGCCAGATTGTATGCATAAAGTACAGCAAGAATAATTATTTGCCACATAGGCTCTTATTTATTTATTTATTTATTTATTTTGAGATAGAGTCTCGCTCTGTCTCCCAGGCTGGAGTGCAATGGCATGATCTCCGCTCACTGCAACCTCCACCTCATAGGTTCATGCAGTTCTCCTGTGTCAGCGTCCTGAGCAGCTGGGATTACAGGTGCCTGCCACCACACTTGGCTAATTTTTTGTATTTTTAGTAGATGGGGGTTTTGCCATGTTGGCCAGGCTGGTCTCGAACTCCTGAACTCAGGTGATCCACCCACCTTGGCCTCCCAAAGTGCTGGGATTACAGGAGTGAGCCACTGTGCCCAGCTCCACATAGACTCTTTTTAAATTGGCTTTGCTGGAACGTTTTTTCATAAGGAACCTCAGCTTAGACTTTTTAGAGCCATGATCTCAGCTATGGATTTATTTGTGCCTGCAAATACTTGCATGAATTGAATGAATTCCTATCCTCTCCAAGTTCCAAGATAACTTGGGGCCCCTGGACCTGTGAGAAAGTGACATTCTTTACTTACCAAAGTTAAGTCAGGAAGCCTGGACAGGGACTGTGTAGAAAAAGTATGAGGCCAGTTTTCCCAAGGAGCTTTTATCAGCTCTGTAAGTCAGCCTGGATTCCTTAAAGAAGTCTATTTATATTTGGGGGCATACCATTCTAGTCAAAGCCTTGGTAAAATAATCAGTGTTTTCAATTGTGTCCTATTACATAAAACCCCAGATATTTATTGTATGTATGCAAATAACTATATTACCATGGTTAAGAATATTCATAAATAGTTTCTAAATTCTGGAGAAATCAGGTAAAAAGAAATATGCTCCAAATTTTGCTCATAGGAGTATAGTTTACCTAATAGCTAAAAACTGTAAATAGATTAAAAGAAAATAGGTTTTCTGGACTGCAAACAATAAAAGAAATAGCAACATTTTAAACAAAAATCATGAAAAGATTATTTTGGTATTTATTAGTTCAGTCCCTGTAATTATCTCCTGTTCTGCCTGATACTGGGCCAGCAGTCCTCATGAACACATCAGCTCTCCATGAGAATCTTAGAATATTTTCTTTTCTCGCTATTATAATGGCACAATTTGCAAAGTTATCTGAGACCAGTATTCAAGACCACTCTTCACAGTCTTATAGATGCTTATAAACTACCTTTTGAAAAAGATCAAAATAAGACAGTAATTATTTGTGGATGACAAAATCTTAGGTCATCTGTCCATGGTTAAAGATGCAACCAACAAGGAAATCTGGTCATCTCTGTGGCACACAACAATTTAACATAACAATCATAATTACTACTGATAATATATACTGAGACATATCAGACTAATAGGAATATTATACAATTTTAGCAAATATGAAATTAACAAATTTATATGAATATAACCCAAAGAAAGTTAAATACGATTTTACATTTGAGAATGCTTCCTATGTAATTTTAAATAAACTGAGTATGTCTCTTGGACTTCAGACACCCTAATACTTAAAAGATTATTAAAGCAATAAAAATCTGATTTTGGAAAGTTTGTCATATATCAAAGTTTTAAAACACTTGATATCACAAAATGGAATCCCACCATCATAAGTCACTTATTTCACCGAAATGATAACTTAAAAATTTCAAAAAGGCAAAATCTTTGTTCATTAGTAGAAAAGAGACTTAGTTTTCCAAACAAGACCCAATAAAGAGAGCATGAGGCCAACTTAATCTGTCTCTTCTCTCTCCCTTGTAGTTTATTCAAAAAGCAAACAGAATTTATTATCTCTCAATATTACATGAAAATCTTGTTCAAAAGGAGCTAAATTTCACTTTTGTATTAGTGTACAATTATATTAGTGTTAAACCCAATTCTTAATAAAACCATATAAACAAATCTATCCAATCTTAACTGTTTGACCATAGGTAAGGTTTTTATAAACCCTTCATAACCCTTTATAATTTTCTGCTAAAGAACAGATCAATGTTCCAAGAAAACCCTGTTATTCAACACTTGGGCTTAGATTCTGGCTCTGAATCAGTATGCTTTTATTTTAATGTTCAATTGATGGAAAAACTAAATAATACCCTTTTAATTATAGCCAATTTGCTCTCACACAGGATTTTTTAAATAAGGTAAATATTTCACAAATTTTCTATAGCTTACTTAAATCTTCAGTTTTTTTTGACTTAAAACAATTTTAGGCTCTCTAAACTGCAGAAAGTTATCTTATAAAAACTACATTTCTATGTCATTGTCAAAAACATATAACTTTTACTTTTAGTGTTAGCAATTTTAATTATGTACCAGGTGCAGAACCTAGGACATGAGACAGAACTGCAAATGAATGTCTGATTCTTTCCAGCATAGCTAGGTGGCATGGCTAATGCCACATGTCCCCAGGCCTTACCTAAAATCTAATGGCTGTAAAGCAGGCAAGTTGAACAATAATAAAATGTCATAGCAGCAGTTTATAACCTTAAAGCATCTAGCAAGGCAGTATCTGCCTTGCCTAATTCAGACCTAATGTCTAAATTTTGAAGACTGTTATTTTATTAATAATATTAAAATAATTTTTATTTACCAATGATTATTAAAGTCACATGAACTAAAAGACATTAAAGTTTCTATTTTCTGACAAAATATTTGCTTTAAGCACTTATTTATCTTTAGGCCAACTAATAAGAGTTCCTTTATATAATTTGGTAGTGAAACATCACATACACAAAACAGAAAATGTAGAGATGGAAGATTTTTCATTTGTCAGCCTTTAAGTTTCTCTTCCCCATTTTAGACCATTAGTCTCTTGATTACTTGTTCCCTGCTCTAAACAATTGTCAGTGAGACAACTCAAAATTTGCATTTCTAAAGAAGTAATTCTTGATGAAACAAGATGGATAATTCATATTTAACTCAAACTGAAGAAAATTGTGTAAGTAAAAGTTAAGATAGGCAGAAAATAAGACACTCTTACATATGGAGAATTCTTTAAAGTTGTAAATTAATTGGACTACTGGCTTTAGGGTAGAGCCTTTTAAGAAACAGGGGAAATAAGGCATGCAGTTTTTAGGGCCTAATTGGTAGGCACAACAAGAAGAGATAACAGATGCCCCCAACTCAAGGATCCCATTTTTTAATTGAAACCTGGATCCCTCAAAAGAAGGGAACACTATAGGACCAGACAGTGTAACAGGATGCAGTTCACTGCACGGACATCCCCCCAAGGCTGGTGGGCAACCCAAGCTGGTCAGCCCATTCCATAATTAGCCATCCATTCCATACATTTTAGGTGTCTAAGAGCACACTGTTTTTTATTTAAACACACAAAGAAAGGAATATTATTTTGTAGTAATAATTATTCATAGTAAGCAACTGCCATCAACAACTTAAAAGTTTATCTCTTATCTAGCTATTATATACATCAAGATTAAAATTTTGTTATAATGCAAAGTAATTTCTGGCCCCCCAAAAGTAAAAAAGTTTAGATACAAGAGGAAATAGGAACAGACAATGGTAAGTGGAGAATCAGACAGAATTCTGTTGACTAAAATGTCTTTTACAGAGGGACAGCAGGGGCTTTAAAACAGTATCTGTATAGATATAGCCCAAATATCAGCCTTAATTAAGTAAATTTTTATTAGAGCTCTAAAAAATCAATTTTATTTTTTTATTACCAGATTTGAGCTGAGACAAACAGCCAATATTTCTGGCTTTTGAACTTTTTACTATAGGTAACCTCCCAGGTGAAATCAATAATCCTCAACTAAGGCTATGACTTAACCATGGATACATGAGGTGTTTTCAAAGAGATAGTAAGTGTTTTTTACAAGATATAGAACCACCCCAATGGTCACTCAGAAAAAAGAAAATTTGAGATAGGAAATCAAGAAGCTGTCCATGAAGGGAAAAATAATTAATAAATGGAAAAAAGTCCTACAGGTATTAAATCAGAAGTGACCCACTTCCTAAACTTGGAATTGAACCCAAGCCACCATTGTGAAAAGGCAAAGCCTTAGCTGCTGAACTGCAGCATGGGGTAATTGTCTTTTCCCAGAAGGAGTCTGTGGTGGTGATTTTGAGCTTGAAAAGGATTTTAACTGCTCAAGAGAAATCTTAAAGCTAACCATGATGTGAACCCCCAAATTCCCACCCTCTGGACTGTGTAGACCAAGAGAGAGTACCCCCACATGGTCACAAAGTCAAGTTTTAAGACATAACATGAAAGAGAAACCTCATTTGGTTTTTGTTTCAGGGACCTCAGCAAAGTTTGTAACTGACCAGTCTCTAGAGCTGGCTCAAAAAGCAGACTTATAAGGGTTATAGGCCAGTATTCTATCTCGTGGTACAGAATGACACAGAAAGACAAAAAGATGACTCATACAAATTCTTTTCCTATTAATCAAAATGTTGTAGAAGGGACACACAGTGACTTTTACCATTCATTCAACTGGTTTGTACAGAGAGAGAGGCCAGAAGCCTGGATGGTAAGAAATTCTTGCTCTTAAGCTTCCAGAAGAGTAGAGTGGCTTTTGAGGACCCTGCATGCTGCACCATAGCTAGATAGGTGTATTAGTCCGTTTTCACACTGCTGATAAAGACATACGTGAGACTGGGAAGAAAAAGAGGTTTAATTGGACTTACAGTTCCACATTCCTGGGGAGGTCTCAGAATCATGGTGGGAGGCAAAAGGCACTTCTTACATGGTGGCAGCAAGAGAAAATGAGGAATAAGTAAAAGTGGAAATCCCTGATAAACCCATCAGATCTCATGAGACTTATTCACTATCATGAGAACAGCATGGGAAAGACCAGCCCCCATGATTCAATTACCTCCCTCTGGGTCCCTCCCACAACATGTGGGAATTCTGGGAGATGTAATTCAAGTTGAGATTTGGGTGGGAACATAGCCAAACCATGTCAACGGGCCAAGTCACATTACAAAAGAAAATCATTCTTTTCTGTTTTATGGAACCATAGGCAAAAGCCTTTCAATTTTACAAGATGCCACCCAATGGGCTATGTGGGGGAGCTGAATTAACTTTTCGTATTTTGGCCAGAGCAAAATACACATGACAAAACACAATCACTAATCACCCTACTCAATGCCCAAGTATCAATCTGCAAGGCTCAAACTTGTCTTCGTTGGTCTCTGTTATATTTGATCCACTTAAGGCAGGCAGAGATGACCTCTGACCAGGAGTTTCATTGGCTGGTCTCTGGGCAAGATGGAAGGGCAGAGGGTTATCCTGAGTGAGACTTGTTGAGCTCCAGTTAATGGTTCCTTCAGTGCTCACCAAATATGTTGGCCAGACAAATTAGGAGAGCCTGATGAATTTCTGGCAGCAAATCCGTCAGAGATCGTCTCTACATGTACAAATGCATGCAATGAAGTAAATATGAACAGAAGGCCTTCCAAACCAGGATTCCAGACCAGATGATGAAAGAGAAGACTATGCTTCCAAACAACTCCCCTATTCTCTGTTTCTTTCGGGAGAAATCTTCCCAAAATGGGACTCTTCCTACAATCAAGGGAGAGATGAACCATCCCCATAAGAGGGCTACAGAGACAGACAGTCCCTGTAATGGGGCTACAGACAGTGTCTCTAGAGATATGAATAGACTCAGGGAAGGAAGAGGGTGTTGGCAGCACCTGGAATACTCACAAAATCAGGTTACAGGATGTCTTTGAGGAAATATTTCTCCATTACAATTAGATCCATGCACTATGGGTGGATAGCACTCTGCCGGTAGAGTTGGTACCAGGGGAACACTTATTCCAAGAGAACAATGTGGCTGCTTGAGCTGGCCTCTGGATCTGTCACTGTTAAGGAGCTGCTGAACCAAGGGCAGGTACCTTCAAGGGCTATCCCAGTGATTAGCCCCCCAACTTGTAACCACCCAAAGGGTTCTTCTTGCCTGCTGCCAACATGAAGCCAATTTATCAAAACAGGAGAATTGCAATAAACAGTTTAATACACATAGAGTCAGCTAAATTAGAGACCATAGTTTTATGATTACTCAAATAAACATCCCTGAAAATTCAGATGCTAGATTTTTTAAAAGATAGATTGGGGAGCAGGGGGCTATGGAATGAGGGATGTTGATTGGTTGGGTTGGGGATTGGATCATAGGAAGTTGGAGCTGTCCTCTTATGCTGAGCTGGTTCCTGAGTGGGAGTCACAAGACCAGATGACCCAGTTTACTGTTCTGGGTGGTGTCAGCTGATCCATCAGAATGCAGGGTCTAAAAAATACCTCAAATACCAACCTTAAGCTTTACAATAGTGGTGTTATCTGTAGAAGTAATTGGGAAGGTAAGAAATCTGGTGCCCTCTGGCTGCATGGCTCTTGAGACATAATTTCTGATCTTGTGGCTAATTTGTTGTTTTTCCAAAGGTGGTCTGGTTTCTAAGCAAAGAGGGGTTTGTGGTGGGGAGGGGCTGTTACTTTCTCTGTTTCACTGTTAAACTACAAACTAAATTCCTCCCAAAACGAGTTTGGTGCACAACCAAGAATGACCAAGTGCAGCTTGGAAGTTAAACATAAGATAGAGTTGGTTAGATCAGATCTCTTTCATTGTGATAATTTTCTCATTGTTATAATATTTACAAAAGCAGTTTCAATACTATTATTGTTGTAATCATACAGATGAGAAAAATGAAGCCCAGAAATTAAGTAACCTTGTTGGGGTGGAGTGGGCAAAATTATGGCTCATGGAAAACAATCATTAAAAAATAAATGGGAGAGAACAAAAAGATAAAAGTAATTGACTAAAAGTCAAATTATTAGGAGTCTGATATTTCACCCTTCTTGGAAGATAACAGGTTGATCATTTTGTCATAGTTTTATGGATGGTAGAAGACATAAGATTAATGGTTCAGAGACAAAGAACTTAATTATTTACAAATTATTTACAGGCCAACAAGCAATATCACCTTAATATTTATGTTGCCCTGACTCCTGTAGAGAAGGAAAAAGTTTTTTCCTCTACCTTCCTATGTTCTATGGCTGAGGCCTATGAATTAAACTAGTAAGACATATGTTAACTAGATAATTATAAAGTACATATTAAATGGATAAAACTCTACAAATTTAACTATGTACATGTGCATGGGAATTCACAAAGAAATGACACTGAAGTAGGTGGCCAGAATTTGAGAGCTTATATTTTGTCTTGGGCCAAAGTAAAAAGAGTTTCGAGCTTCTATGGGGGAAAGAGAATAGTTAAGGGAAGATGAGGGGAAAAATACACAGTTGCTTAGGTTGATGGGATAAATGTAAAGAGTGGGCAAGTGATATTACATGGCCTCTTGTTGTGGTACAAAATAAAGAATACAAAATCACTTATGAAATAGTCTTGTAATGTGTTTAATTTGAATCAAATCATTCATTTAGAATAAATTATTGGAATACAGAGAATAGAAAAGAAGTTTAAATAGCATTCAGAAGAAATAATTGGATAAGTCCAGGTACTGGGAAATTCTACCTGACAGCTGGCCTGGATCTTTAAAAAATCCTGAAACAAGTTATGGTTCTTTGTAGAATAAAAGAGACGCAAGAGACATTAACAGTGCATGAACCTAAATTGTATCCTGGAACAATAACAGCAAAACTGTCAAATGTATTTTTGAAAAATTAGAGAAAAATAAATATGGACTAGATATTAAATATTAATATAAATAATAGTACTGTGTGACTATGTTGGACATTACTTATTCTTGGGGATACACTTAAAGAAAGATGAAATAAAGATGGTAAAATAAAATATAGATTATGTCTATACATAAATTAGTAAATAGAAATAGAGCAAAAAATAAATGGATAAAGCAAATGTGACAACATAATGTTTATAATTCTAAGTGAAGACCATATGCCTGTTCATTGTTCTATTAATTTTCCACAGGCTTAAAAGCTTTCATCATGAAAACTTTTGGGAACAACAGATATCCAAAACGTGGAAGCAGTAACATGAAAGGATCAGTAACAGACATTGAATTCATTTAAATACAGAACTAAGCAACTGTGTATATTACATATATAAAATATCCTATAAAGGTTACATACTCTGAAAATGTAAAATATTTTTATTAGTTAACAAAAATCAGGAGGGAATGGGGAGGTGAACAGAAATACAAATGTTTGAATTTCATTATCTTTCATAGTGGAGAAAAAATACATAGTTTCAAATATTAAGAAATCAATAAAAGAGGCCAAATATTAAAAGCCCTAGAAGTAGCCACTAAAATGTTGAAAATAGGCTATAAATTAACAAATGGAAGGGAAATCGTCCCCAATGGATCCCCATAAAAAGGCAGAAAAAATGAAATTAGGTGAAAAATACAGATCATAGTAAATAGTATTATATCAATCAATGAAAATGAAGAGATTCACTGATTATTAGAAAAAAAGTAGATTAGATTTAAAAAATCCAACCATGTATTTTATACAGAGCTGTATATAAATAAAGTACCTCCAAGTCTTCAACAGTGATAATTGAGCACCCAGCACTGCAAGGTGAAACAGTGATGAAAAACAGATATTGCATCCAGCCTCATGGATCTATAGTTTAATTAAAATTAGAGTTCAACAAAGTGAAGTAGCATAGAGTATGGTAAGGTGCAACCAAATCAAACAAAGTAAAGATTGAATGTTAAAAGGAAGGCCAAGAATACACCAGGAAAACACAGAGACAAACATCAGACAAGGTTGCCTTAAAAACAAAACATATTCAGCAAGGTAAACAGAGGTCACCAAAAAGCTCTGCCATGAATCCTAATGTACCACAGTATAGCATGACATTCATAAAGCAAAAGCTGCCAAAATTTCAAAGAAGTATGGCATGACAAATGAAAGAGTTGAAAAGTACTTATGGACATAGAATATATATATATTTTTTCTACAGATGTTAATTCTTTCTCAATTAACCTGTGTATTCGGTATTGTCCTACATGATAACAGGGATAAAGAGAGGTTCTTACATTTTACTTTTACATTTTACTTTAGATTCTTCTTTTGCCTTGAATATTTACAGAATGAATAGATTACTACTATAATTCCAGATAAAGAATAAAATTAAAACAAACGAACAGAATCTTGAAGGACTTTTTAAGCGTTAACAAATGTCATAGCTAATAGCTAACAGTTACTAAGTATTTGCATTTCCAGATTTTGTCCTAAGTGCCTTAAGTGGATGAATTTATCTAATGCAGAGGCATTACCAGGTCTCATATAGTAAATCACAAACTGTAAGAATGACTATTTTACCAAATTTTTATATCAACCATAGCCTCATTCTTTATGAGTGAGAAGTATTGTATAGAATCCTACATTCAAAATATGTTTATAGACTGTCATTGTGTTAAAAATTGCACCAATTCATATTGATTTATCTAGGTTTCAATGGCTTTTGGTTCAGACTCTTGTATAAAATGTAAATAGGAGGCATTATTAATGTTAGTGGGAAATTGTGTACAGTTAATGTCTAGAAGTTGGGTAAGAGCCAATGGTCAGGGTTATGAAAAGCTGTCTCTGGTTACTATGGAGATGCAAGATGGAGGGGCATGGGGCAGACTGACAGATGGAAAGAAAACAAAGGAAAATGTCTCTGCATCAGCCTTGTTACTGTAGTCTACTAGTCACATAGGAAATTAGAATAAATAATTAATTAATTTGAAATCAACAACTCAAATACATTGAAGAGATTGGTTGCAAGTGGTTTTTCTATTTCTTCTCAGAAATCACTTTGATCAGTGAGAAAAGCTAGGAACTGGTAGGTGACGCTAAGAACTAGTTTTGAATTCTGGGTCCATCTCAGGATCCTTAGGCAGATTAATCTCTGCATGCCTGCTTCTTAATCTCATATGTGGGAGGTTTAACCTGCAGATGTGTGGAGCCATGAGACTTTACCAACAGAATAATGTTGTAATACTTGAATAAATAAAACTAAAACCTAATTTATTTTCTGCATAGTGCCTAGTCATAATGGTAATATTTTAGTTATCAGTCATTTAAGATTAGAGAATAAGGACAGTCATTTAATTCTATTATGCACCATTTTCCCATACTCTTCATACTTTTATATTTCCATTTGAGAAGACATTGATATAAGTTGTCACTTAAAATAAGTTATTTGAAGAAAGCATTTTATGTTATTTTTTGTTATCATACTCTCATGTTAGATTCCAACCTTACTGCAATTAGAAATATTTCTCTATCCTCTCCTTTTTGTCAAAACATTTGTCAGGAGTCTTAGAAATGAATAACCAGCCTACTTTAGCGGAATGTTGGAAAAATTCATGAACTAGTTTCTGTGGTACCAGCAAATTCCATCGCCAAGAGACCATATAATAATTAAAACTATATTTATAGGTAAGCTGGAATCTGGTTATTTTATGGCTGTTTTCTTACAGTATTGACAATATGATCATAGTAAGATGCCTGGTGTGCTCTTTCATATCCAGCCATATCACTACTCTTTTCTCATCTAGCATTTTGGATAATGCATTTAGCTTCTTTTAGCTCCCTGCGGCAGCTGAATACTACATGTAACAAACTGACAATTATGATGTAAATGTGAACTGTCATGTCTTTACCTACATTAAGTGTATGAATTTTGATTGGAGGATCTAGATCTGTGTTAAACCACCTATACCTATATATAAATGAAATGATACATTTTAATGTTAGCGGCAATAATCTTTTGTTGACAAGATTTTTTATTAAATAGATTAAATAGTTTTCTAAACTTAAAAAGATAAAACCAATACTAAGATATTTTGAGCACTTGCTTTATATTGGGTACTTTCATGTGTAATTGTTTCTAATAAATCTCTAAAATAGTATTGGCTAAATTTTGGTGAAATTCAATTTGTCTTTTAATCAAGGAGTTCTTGTGTTTCAAAATGCTTTGCTTCCCTCAGATATAATATAAAGAGCCTAGATTCTTTGTAAAGAGAAAATGGAAAATTGATGAAAACCATTCCCCCATTTTCCATTTGTAGTTTTCAGCTTGCAAATTATTCTTCTACTTCCCCACTTGGTGTTTGTTATCCTACATGTGTATTTCTTTCTGTCATCTTTAATGAATAAATATTCAGATAAATTTTTACCATTTAATCAGTAAGTATGGTCTTTCAGTGACCAAATCTAATTCTCTCTGATCACTAATGATGTCAATTTTTCTTTCATGAGAAACAGTGAGTAGCTGGCAAATTAAAAATAATGGTGGCCTCAACCATTCCAATGGCTTCTCCTAGCACTGAATACAAACCAGCTCCCCTAAGCTAGAGGAAGCTTCTGTGACAATTGCCATTGTTTCTTTTCCTCATATTCCTTTCATACTACTGCCCTCTATCTGATGACAGAGACAAAAAAACAAGAATGTCTGCCACAGTATAATGTAGCAACAGATACCAGCTCTTATTTACTTCCCCACTGAAAACGTGATTTGCCTTTCATTCATTCGACACATATTTATATATGATTTATTAAGTCCTTCTTATCATCAACATGCTATACTAACTATTACAGGGAGCAGGAGATAAAAAGGGACCTGATAGCTTAATGAGAAAGAAGAAGCAAACCTAATACATACAATAGAATAAAAAGATTATTTTGTTTTATAAAACCTGGTCACAATAGAGTGCAATAAGCCCTCAACAGAGGAATGCACATTAAGTTGTCATAATGGGAATATAATAAATGATTAATTCTGACAGGGACAGTGGGGAAAGACTCTATGATGGAATTGAGTCTTGGCAGATAAGGATTTCAATAGTATTTCACATTTAGGGAACACTATGGACAGAGACATATGATTCTGAAAATATTAGAAAAATTATGAGTAGTTGGACATGATGTCAGGTGCAGTAGGTGGAGGAGTGTAGCTAATAAGGATGCTAGAAAGGTAGTTTGCAGCCAGATAATGAAGTGTCTGGAGTGCTATGTAAAGGAAGGTAGAGCTTAAAGAGGGATATTGTTCTTGAGGAAAAGATATGGACAACAGATTTCCAACAAATGCCTACTTAGCCTAGTACAACTGTAGATGTAACTGTGGGGAAATAATGTATGAACATTATTTGATTGTTTTTAATTGTAAGAAAAACAGAATGTGGATGTTTTGAGGCCAGCAGACACTGTTGATGTCCATCCTATATTTGCACATGGTGACTTTAATGGCCCGTGTCTCAGTGCTTCTCTGCCTAAGAGCTTTATCTAGTGCTATAAGAATTTATGTGTCCATGCACAGGGCAGCCTGGAAATGACAGAATTAATGCTCATAGGGGCAAATTTCAGGAAGTAAGAGGAAGGAACTGGCGGATAGATATTTCAGCTTCCCCATTCATTGAGAGAACATTCTTAGGCAAATTCTTAATGGGTTCTCAGGCAGTCCCCAGTGGATTGAAACTCATTTGCACATCATGGTAGTCCACTCATTAACTTAAAATTTACTGGGTTTTCTACCTTCTCTGTTTTTTCCCCACTCCTTTCCTCATGCTTCCTGAGATAATGTCCAAGTAAACTGTGTGCACCCAGGCCTCATGTCTCAGCGTTTACATTTGTGATAACCAAAATTAATATAGTTTGTATTACAAGTTGCCCTAGAGAGCACACTTTCAGCATGGAATCCTGGAAATGGATCAAGAGCCTGTCAGATGACAAGGAATCCTTTGCAGGCGAGTGGGGTGACTTGCAGTAATACTACAATTTCTAAGCCTCCTCACTTCTTGGTGGATTGGGATGATGTACAAGTGGAAGGAAAAGCACTGATTCAGGCAATATTTAGAATATGAGAAAATAGAGGAGCCATGGTTGTTTTGTAGATTATGGAATTGGGGAGGACTTTTTCATACATATTGTGGAAAACATGAGGAAAGAGAATGGCATGATCAGGCTGGCCAACTATTTACTCATTTTAGGCTGTGATTACAGAAGATCCCAATGTGGAAGATCCACCAGTTCCTTCCGCTTCTTGAAATTTGCCCCTGGGGGCATAAATTCTCTCATTTCCAGGATTCCCTGTGCATGGACACATACATTCTTACAGCACTAGATAAAGCTCTTAGGCAGAGAAGCACCGAGACATGGGCCCTTTAAGTCAGTATGTGTATGAATATAGGACGGACATCAACAGTGTCTGCTGACCTTAAAACTTCTACATTCTGTTTTTCTTACAATTAAAAAAAATCAAATTTAAGTTTTAAAATTTCCTACCACATTGAAAAAAATTCCTATTTCTCTCCCTGTGTTTCTCTCATTGATGCACTGGATGCACTGGTGTAATGCATGGATGCCACAGAGTGGCTTATATTCTCTATGATGATTCAGAGATGGGTCAAATTAGTGAGAATTTTAGGAGGTCCAATAATCTGAGGCATGCTAGGGGAACTCCCTAAGGCAGGAGTGTCAAACATTTTGGCTTCCCTGGGTCACATTGGAAGAAGAAGTATTTTCTTGGGCCACATGTAAAATACACTAACACTAACGATAGCTGTGGAGCTAAACAAAACAAAACAAAACAAAACCCAAAATCACACTAGTAAACCTCATAATATTTTAAGAAAGTTTACAAGTTGTGTTAGGCCACATTAAAAGCCATCCTGAATCACATCAGGCCATGGGTTGGACAAGCTTGCCCTATGGAAAAAACAAGTTGTTTCACCTTGAACCTTCTACACCTGAAAATAAGTGCATTTTTTTGTTAGATTCTTTGTATTTTTTTGAGGAATACTTCAACCCATTTATCAAGTGACTTAGAGTGTTGACAGTTTTGAGAGGGATCTAGAGGTTGAGAGGGGTCTGCAGCAGGTAACAGAGCAAGGCCATACCTTATGCAGAAGAGAAATACCTCTCGATTTGAAAAGCACCTCTGCTTTGCTCTTTGGAGTTAGTAACAACAGCGAACTGGATCATTGGGCATGAAGCTGCTTTGAGAACAGAGCTGCCTATCATGAGCCAGGATCTGTCAGATCCACCATGGTCATAAGTTGGGTGGGTATAATAGCAGCCCATCATGTGTTTTATCATAGTGCATTTCGGGTTGGGTCTGACTAGACCCACAGCACATGATTCAGGTACATGAACAAGAGCCATGAACATGAACAAGTGGATCAGTCCTTTATGTCTCTTAGCTCTGTCAATGCCTCTCTCTCATCTAACAACTATTTATCCATGAGGGCCCCCTGTAGCCAGCAATGTAGGAAGAAATCCAGGCCTGATCTTTGGATGGGTCTGCTCTATACTCTGATATGAGTTGAAAACATAGGCTACTGTTGTCATAAAGCCTCCTCTGTCCTAATGACCACCTGGGATAATTTCCAAATAAACTATGCACACTCAGTTGAGTAAAAGTACTCAGCTGTTGGTCAGGACTGAGAACAAGATAGGAAGATTGCAGATGAGATAATGTGGGGAAAAGATGTGTGGATGGACCTTGAGAAGTTGGCTCCAAGTGTTTAGTGTCTAGATGCCCCCAGAAGCCTGCACTGCAGATGAGTGCAGTTTGACTATCATTTTGACAGTAAGATGATTCTGTACTTGTTCACTCCATTTTTTTTTTTTTTTTTTTTGCACTGTTGGCTCATGAAAAGATCTATGATGAGAACAGAGGCTCAATCTGAGCTTCTGAGCTTCTTAGCATGGCCTGCAATTGCCACCACTAAAATTTAAATCTAGAGTCTCACAAGTGTTGTAGTATGTGCAGAATCGATTTACCTACGGAGTTTAAATCTAGCCTCCTGATTTGTGGATCTAGTTGAGAAGCAGAAGAAAAATAGCAAAACGTTCTTCTGCTTAATGCCTAAGAGTCTTGCATACTTGAAGAATTTTTTTCCTATAGTCAACTTTTACCTCATCTAAGCCTATATGCAGAGATCTGTGTTCTTATATTTTTTAAGGTCCTATTTAAGTGAGTCTTGAGCATTTAAAATAACCACCCCCTTTTGGACAAAGTTGACCCAACAAAACAAATTCTTGTATTGTTCATACTCACAAAGTCAAAGGCTAATAAAAGCCATGTGGACTAGAGTATAAACCAGCTGTGAAATGTAATAGAGTGTGTTGCAAGCTACCATGTTTGAAAACTTTTATGGCCCTGCTTGCTAAAACTCAGAACCTAAAGTCATATACCCTGGCCTCATCAATTAATCTTCACAGATGTTACTTTGTTTTTCACATACCAGTGTTTGTATACAATTAGCAAATTTCCTACAGCAAACCATGAGATATTCAAGTTTTATCCTTTCAATAACATCAATAGTATCCCATTATTTGCATATAATTAAAAGATAAACAGGAAAGATGAAATCTCTCGATTTATTACTGTAAAAAGTTAGGTTAGGTGGTTTGACTGAATTCTTTGGGTTTCTAATAGTTCACCAATGAATTACACAGACATTGCAGGGGTAGTGACCTTTGCCTGCAATACTGAGGAGAGAGAACTTGGTATATTGTCTCTCCAAATATGAGCACTGGTAAGGGAGAGCCAAGAAAAGGCTGAGATCTGCAAGACCGATCAGATAAATTATTCCTTCTCCCCCAGAGACAGTTGTATAAAGGGCAAGGATTGGTCAAAAGTGTTCTTCTAGAGAAGCAACTTCACATGGCAATATGAGGGCTAGGCTTCCATTCTAATACAGACCACTATTTTTAACCAAAGTACTCTATAGAGGCTACTATATCTGTGCTCTTTACCAATGATTGATCACCTACTAGAAGAGGGATTGTTTATTTGCATTGCCATTCACTCAATGGAAAACTAAAAGTATTTGATAAGACTTAAGAAGAGTAGATGACTCACTTTTGCTTTACTTTGTAATCCATGCTATTTACTTTAATTTGGCATGTAAAATTAATGTGAAAGCATTAACTTAGGAAATAAGTGATCTGAGCCACCTACCCTACAAATGCTTAATTCACTTAATGCTTCTTCTCCCCCCAGTCTAATTTTCCTTATATCTAAAATGAGAATACATCCTCTGCTTGTCAGCTATTTTGAAAATTCAATTAAATAACATCTATAAAAGAATGTTATAAATAATAAAGTCATATATAAATTGTGGATGGCAATGGTACATATTTGATACTCAATACTTGTTGGAGCTAAGTACACGTGACTGGATCAATATGAAAACTAAGGTCATTACTAATAGTATTCATAATTTCTGTGACAAATTATACTTGGAATGTGCTTTAGTAATTTCCTCTTATATATTAAGAAAAGCAAAAAATCATCAGAAATCCCATCATACAGAGCTAAGCATTGTTAATACTTTGGTGACAGATCTTTATGTATTCTACATAGAAGTCAGATTGTATAAACTTCTGTGCACTTTGCTTTTCTCACTCATTACATTGTAGAAACCCTTTCAAATTAATTGGTATAGATCTAACACATTTTAAAAAGTTTGTAGGTATTGTGTGTGTGTGTGTATGAAATGCTGTTTATTCAGTTATTTCCCACTTGATGAGTAGTCACATTTAAATTTATTAAATGATGCTACAATAAACTTTGTTGCGGTGTGAATGTCTTTGTGTTTGTGTGTGTGTTTTTCATATGAGGTAAATTCCTAAAACTGGAATAACTATGACAAAAGATAAATATATTTAAAATAGTATTAGATAATATCAGATTTTTTTTCTAAAATATTGTAACAATTTGCCATCTAAAGCCTGTCATTTTATTTCTATTGTTCTTTCACCAATGGTAAGGTTGAGAATCCTTTCATGTGTTTAATAAGTGTTTGAATTATTTCATGTGAAAATTTCCAATTCATACCATTTGATTTGTGTAAGAGAAAAAACAACCAATAGAAANATAAATATATTTAAAATAGTATTAGATAATATCAGATTTTTTTTCTAAAATATTGTAACAATTTGCCATCTAAAGCCTGTCATTTTATTTCTATTGTTCTTTCACCAATGGTAAGGTTGAGAATCCTTTCATGTGTTTAATAAGTGTTTGAATTATTTCATGTGAAAATTTCCAATTCATACCATTTGATTTGTGTAAGAGAAAAAACAACCAATAGAAAAAAAGTGAGCAGATGGTATGAATTGGAAATGGTATGCATTTGTGATTTCATTTTTACATTTTAAGTATTAATGTACATATATTAAAATATTTTGTGATTCTATTTTGTTTTGGCTATATGTTTGGTGCTTGCTTTTGAAAAGATTTTGTTTTCTATTTTTATTTTGTAAAATATGTCAATCTTTTATTATAGCCCCTTGAAATGTTTCCTTGTGTTTCTTCTAAAAATATTTGCTGTTTAATTACTTCACTTTTACCTTCTTTCTTGTTCCCACTCCAATTAGACTTTTATTCCCATCAGCTATCAGAAGCATTCGACAAAATTGATCACTCCCTTACTGTGGAAACAATTACTTTACTTGGCTTCTAGGTTATCACTGTGCCTCTATAAACCCCAATGGTGGTTCCCCTTTCTGATCTTATCTCTGAAGTCTGTCTTCCATAGAACAACCAAAATTATCTCTAGTAAACATAAATCATACATAACATAACTCAAAACCCTCTACTGATATCCCCTTTCATTTAGCATAAAATACAAAACCTTGCTATGACTTGTGACCAGGACTCTGACTGCTTCATCCACCCTTGCCCAGGTTCTATTCCAACTTCACTTTGGTCACTGCCCACCCCTTGTGGGCACATGCCAGGATGTACCTCCTCAGACCTTTGCCCTTGCTTTTTCTTCTGGTTGAAATACTCTTCCTCCAGACATCACAGGCCTCTCCCCTTCACTTCATTTGGGTCTCAGTTGAAATGTTGCCCACTCACAAAGGACTTCCCTGGACATCCTAATGTAGTATCTCTGTACCTGACATTATATCATGTGTTTCCTGTTTTCTGAGATTATCATCTGTCTCCCACAATAGGATAAAGTTTGATGAGACAGAAACCTGGCCTAGCTTTTTCATCACTGTATCCCAGTTCCTCGAAAAGCTATAGTAGATCTTCAATAAATATTAGTTAAGAGAATAGTTGAATAAATAAATTTAAATATTTAATATACCCAGTATTTTTAAGCATGTCTATTGACTTATTTACAATGTTTCTATAAACACCAGTGTCTACTTCTAAACTTTCTCCTGTGTTCCACTGATCAACTTGATTATTCCTATTCCAATACACCACAGTTGTGACTATATATCTCTCAGTTGTTGGAGGATTTGCCACATTTGGAAGGATCATAACAAATTCCCACAGCCTAGAACATGATTGGTATTTCCATTTGTTTAGGTGATTTAAAATGATGTCTTAATTTGTTTTTGTTAGGCCTGTGCTTTTATTTACTTATTTCTCAATATTTAACAATTTCTAAGTTGCATATAATTCCTTTTTACATCATCTCTATGAAATGTTTAGAATACTTATAGTTTATGGTGAAGAAATCGGTGCAAAAAGAAGGCAGATCTGGACCCTGTCTGTAAGTCCTCTATGAAATAGACCCATTTAGTTATTAGAACTGAACCTCCTCTATTACTATTGACTAACTAATTACCATTCATTTAAGACCTACATTTAAGACCTCCCCAGGAACATCTTCCAGGTTTTGTCTCGTCCATTCAAACCTGTTTTCTCTTTCTCCTGACCTTCTTGTAAGCTGTTCTATATACCTAGAAGTTATCCTTCCTTCCTTCCTTGTCTGCTTAATATCCTTTTGATCTCTGATTATTTGCCACTTCCTCAGGAAAATGTCTCTTGTCTTCTCCAATAATGCCAGTACCTATGATTAGACATGCTTCTGGCTTCCTGTACCTCTGTCTCTTAGTACTTCTCAGAGTTGCAGTTGACATTTTTTGAAATTATTTGATAAGTGCCACCACATGACTTTAAATTCACTGAAGTAGGAAATGTGCCTGGTTGTTACTGAATATCTTGTTTGCAGCACCTAGTTTAGTGTCTGGCTTAGCAGATGTTTTCAGTTAATATTCATTGACCAAAAGACTGGGTGCTAAACATTAGATAAACCCCATTAAAATATAACGTGCAATCCAGCCTCTAGGAAAATTTATATTTTGTAGACCGATATCTTTCTCTTTTTTGGCATTCTCAAAGATACTCTGTCCCCTCAATAAAGTCTATAAAAAAAGATTCAGGTGAATTAGAACTACATAGAATTTTTGGAAAATAGGCAAATACAAAACTATTTAACATAATGTAAACTCTTATCTGAATGTCACCTATTAGGAAACCAGTGCTGTTCAAAAACAGAGTGTTGACTAACTTTCAAGAGTGGCAAATTCAGCAATACTCTTTAATGAGCCAGGAATTGCTAGCAATAGGCACTTTTTGGCCTGCCTTGACCCACAATGGTTTGTTTTTCATTTTTATTATTTCCTACTTAGAAAGCTGTAGTAGTTTAATAAATAATCTGATTATATGTTGTATAAAGATCGATTCATTTAAAATTCTGCTAATTACTAGTCATTCATTTGGAGAACATTGGTAAGAGTCTGCTAATTTTAAAGAAATGACAGTGTCTTCTAAATCCCTATGGGATTGCTCTTTAAAAGATTGTTTACAAATACAATTCTTTTTTTCAGTTGATCATCTTTAGCTAGCAAAATCTGAGTGGCAACAAGGTCTGCCCATTTCCTCAAATCTGTTTTTGTTTTCATTTGCATTTTCCCCAAGAACAGAGCTCTTAGTGATATTATATAATGTGTTTCTGGAATAGTTATCTAATGAAAATTGGCTTTGGAGAAACGCTTAGGTTTATTTCCCTGAAAACTCTGTTTTAATAGTATCACATTGCAACAGAGCTTTAGTATTATGAGACATTTCAGGAAGTATCTTTAAAATAGTTGATGCTGGTTGCTTGTCAAATGAATATCTATTGGCATTGCCATAGCAAATGCCTACCTTACACAATGTGAAAACTGAATTTTTTTTTTTTTAATTTTATTTTTTTTATGGGGCCTTGCTCTTGTCACCCGGGCTGGAGTACAATGGCGTGATCTCAGCTCACTGCAACCTCCGCCTCCCAGGTTCAAACGATTCTCCTCCTTCAGCCTCCCAAGTGGTTGGGATTACAGGCAGCTGCCATCACACCTTGCTAAATTTTTGTATTTTTAGTAGAGACAGGGTTTCACCATGTTGGCCAGGCTGGTCTCGAACTCCTGACTTCAGGTGATCTGCCAGTCTTGGCCTCCCAAAGAAGTTACGGAATTCTTATGTGCATTTCTATTTCAAAAATTTTAAGTTTTGTTTCCAAATAACTACAAATGTCTTGTAATTAGTAAGAATGTGTACTCTGAGCTTTCTATATATTTGCTTTTCTAAAAAAGAGAAAACAACGTAAAACACCAGGTATTTTGACTATGAGCAGCTACAAAAGTTTACATGATGGATCAAGACTAAAAGGGAATAAATCACTTCCACTATAGTTCAATTTAACACTCTATGCCTGTAGCAAAAAAAAAAAAAAAAAAAAAATTTTTTTGTAATTTTTTTACCACGAGAAAGGAAAGGCAATATTTAACATATATTGTGGACTGACTACATGCTAGAAATTCTGCTATACAGTCTATAATATTTTTACATACCAGTTTTGATAATAGGAACACAAATCAATTAGAATGTGGTAATAATAAAAATTGATTTTCAGTTTAAGGACTTTGTATTTTGAAATTCACCTTAAAGAATATTATGCTTTTCATACTGCAATAATATAAAGGATTATACTTTATTCACAAACTTAACCCAATAATCTAGTCATATTCTGCAAAATGCTACATCTCATATATTTTCAACACTTTAGGAAACTTAGCCAAAAGAATATGATTTCGTATTTGTTGATTAATAGTCAGAAATAATGGTACATTAATTTTATTTTAGAACCAGGATGTAATAATATGCATAGACCAGTCTCAAGTAAATACATTTGACGCAGAATATTTAAATAATTCTTGTGGACATTAAAATAGCACATGCAAGGTAAGAACCATGATGAACTATGGATCCGTTTCATGAGTTTTAGAAATACGTTTTTTTAAATGGGTAGAATTGTGTTCCACAAAAAGATATGCTGAAATCTAATCCCTGGTACTTATGAATGTAACCTTCTTTAGAACTGTGGTCTTTGCAAATATAATCAAGTTAAGATGGAGTAATATTCAAATAGTATGATCTTTAATCCAATATGACTGGTGTTCTTATGAGAAGAAAAGAGACTTGGTCGGGGGAGGGTTGTGATGATGGAGGCAGAGATTGGAGTGTTGTAGTTTCAAGTCAAGGATTCCTACTAAGCCATCAAAAGCTTTGAAGAGGCAAGAAAGGATTCTCCCTTACAAATATCAAAGGGAGCATGGTCTTGCTGAAAACTTGATTTTGGACAACCAGCCTCCAGAACTACGGACAATAAACTGTTGTTGCCTTTATAAAAGGTATCTAGCATGATACTTTATCACAACAGCACTAGGAAACTAGCACATGGTTAAAAGGTAAAAGATGCCTGCATAATCTTTTGGAGTATCAATCCTAGGACAATTTGATTTTATGGTATGCTTCTCCTACCTGAAATAAACTGCATGACTTGTGTTACTGTATTTTAGATTATAATAAAGTAATATTAGTTCAATTTTTAAAAATTTATTCACACTTTTTTGAGATATCTTCAGGCATCCTACCAGGAATCCAAGCTACTGAACATTTGCCGTTTCTGAATTTGCCTTGATGTCACATTTTTCACATGCTGTGTCCTCTTTAATTCTGGAAAATTCTCACCATTCTTTGAATATCACTTGCTACATAAGCTCTTCATTGTCACAGTAATGTTGCATAATGAACAATGACAAAGCATGTGTGGCATACCACAATAAACATTTTTATTTAGATCATGAGCTGTGAGGTTCAGCTGGTCGGGGCTGAGCTTGACTTATTTGGGCTGGGCCACTTGGGCATTTGTGATCAGCTGTGGGTTGTCTTGGTATCTTTCTGTATCTCCACTATGTTTACTCGCATGTCTGGGAGTCAGCATTCTGCCAGCTAATCTAGGATGACCTTGAGTTGATGGGTGACTTGGCTCTGTGTCATACATCCCTCATTTTCCAGTAGGCTGGCCTCACTCGTTCATCTGTCCATCACAGAACTCACAGGAGATAAACAGAAAGTGTAAGCAGGTTTCCAGTCTTTGCTTGTGTCACATCTGCTAAACCCATTGGTTAAATTAAACCACATGGCTTAACTCAGAAACAAGACATAGGAAAATACCCCTTTATGAAAGGAGTAGCAAAGTCACATGTGGAGTCTAGATACAGGGAGAATTGGGGAATTTGTACAATTGATTCACCACTGTATTCTTTGTATTTATTCCTCATAGAACCCCTTTTGGATGAATAATTAACTTTCTTATTTTAAGAATGCTATAATATTTTCTAGATTATTGTCTTTCTTTTTTCTTGTTTTTTAAATATATTTTTTGAGATGGAGTCTTGCTCTGTCACCCAGGCTGGAGTGCAGTGGCATGACCTCAGCTCACTGCAGCCTCCGTCCCCTGGGTTCAAGTGTTTCTTCTGTCTCAGTCTCCTGAGTAGCTGGGACTACAGGTGCATGCCATCACGCCCAACTAATTTTTGTATTTATAGTAGACAGGGGTTTTGCCATGTTGGTCAGGCTGGTCTCGAACTCCTGACCTCAGGTGATCCACCCACCTCGGCCTACCAAAGTGCTGGGATTACAGGCATGAGTCACTATACCCGGTCAAGTTATTGTCTTTCTGTACTGTATAGTTGATGATTTCCATACCCTTCTACTTCACTAATTTTCTTTTCATAGATATCTAACCTACAACTGAATTCATCCACCAAGTTTTGTTTACATTGGCTATAAATTTTTCTTTCTAGAATGTATACTAGTTCCTTTTACAAATATGTCATTTTTTAAAGCATGGGATCCTCTTTTATTAGATATTTTGCTTCTTTATTTCTTTAAGTCCTGTAAATAAACTTATTTCATAGCTCTTTTTTGGTTGGTTGTTATTATGTTTTGTTTTGATATTATTTATGCTGAATGACTTTACATGTATTTGCTTATTTACCTGAGAGCTCACCTTTAGTAGGAATTACTATTATGTATACTCTAGGTTATAGGAGTAAGCCTCCTGATCAGTTCTGCCTTGGTTTCTCATTGTTTCTGCAGAAATCCCTGCCATATTTCTGGCTTTAGATTCATGTTTATACTAGTTTTCTACCCTAATCTTTGTATATAAGAAAATAGAATTTAGGACATTAGCCAGGCATAGTGTAATTTCAGCACTTTGGGAGGCCAAGGTGGGATGATTGCCTGTGGCCATGAGTTCAAGCCCATCCTGGTCAACATAGCAAGACTATGTCTTTACAAAAAATGTTAAAAATTAGCTTGGAATGATGGTGCATGCCTGTAGTCTCAGTTATTCTAGAGGCTGAAGTGAAAGTCTCTCTTGGGTCCAGGAGCTTGAGGCTGCACTGAACCATGATCACACCACTATACTCCAGCCTGGATGACAGAGTGAGAATCTGTTTCTAACAAACAAACAAACAAACAAAGCAAAAGATATTAGGATACCACATCATAACTGGCACCCTATAATAGATTTGCTTAATAAACGTTACTGAAGGACACTTTTCAGCATTGAAATTCACACATTTAAAAATGTATATGCCCTGGTAACCACTACCCTAAAGAAGATATAGAATTTTTCCACCTCCGAAAGTTTGTATTAAATCTTGCCACCCTAAACTCTCACAACAAATAACCACTAATCTTGTGAAGTATATATTTATCTTTACTAGGAGTTGCCAAACTGTTTTCCAGAGTGTTTGTAATATCTTATACTTCAACCAGCAATATGTGAGAGTGCAGTTGCTTTCCAACTCGTCAACACTTGGAATTATATATTTAATATATATGCATGCTTGTGTATGTGTTCTTGGAGATGTACTTTGCAAATTCTCTGATGAGTAATGCTGTTAAAAGTCTTTTATACATTTATTGGCCATTTATGTATTGTCTTTGGTAAAAATTTTATTCAAATTATTTCCAGACTTCTATTTTTATTTTTTATTGTTTTAATTCAACTTTTTTTTAGATTCAGGGCGTACATGTGCGGATTTGTTACATGGGTATTTTGTATCCATGTAGTGAACATAGTACTCGGTAGGTAGTTTTTCTTTTTTGTTTTGAGACGGAGTCTCGCTCTGTTGCCCGGGCTGGAGTGCAGTGGCGGGATCTCAGCTCACTGCAAGCTCCGCCTCCCGGGTTGACGCCATTCTCCTGCCTCAGCCTCCCGAGTAGCTGGGACTACAGGCACCCGCCACCTCGCCCGGCTAGTTTTTTGTATTTTTTAGTAGAGACGGGGTTTCACAGTGTTAGCCAGGATGGTCTTGATCTCCTGACCTCGTGATCCGCCCGTCTCGGTAGGTAGTTTTTCAACCTATTCCCTCCTCTCTACCTCCCCGCTCTAGTTGTCCCCAGTGTCTATTGTTACTATGTTTGTGTCTATGACTACTTAATGTTTAGCTCCTACTTATAAGTAAGAACATGTACTATTTAGTTTTCTGTTTCTGTGTTAATTCACTTAGGACTATGGCCTCTAGTTCCAACCATGTTGCTGCAAAGGATATAATTTGTCAGAAAACTAACAAAGAAGCTATGGACTTAAACTTGACACTTGACCACTTAAATTCAATGGTTGGCCAAAGGTTTTTATGACTGTTTAGTATGCCATGGTGTTTATGTAACACATTTTCTTTATCCAGTCTGCCATTGATGGGCACCTAGGTTGATTCCATGACTTTTCTATTGTGAATAGCATGGTAATGAACATATGAGTACATGTGTCTTTATGGTATGATCTATATTCCTTTAGGCATATACTTAGTATTGAGATTGCTGAGTCAAATGGTGGTTCTAAGTTCCTTGAGAAATCTCCAAACTGCTTTCCACAGTGGCTGAACTAATGTACATTCCCACCAACAGTGTATAAGCATTCCCTTTCCTCACAGCCTCACCAGCATCTGTTGTTTTTTCTCTTTTTAGTAATAGCCATTTTGACTGGTGTGAGATGCTATCTAATCTTGGTTTTGATTTGAATGGCTCTGATAATTAGTGATGATGATTATTTTTCATGTTTGTTGGCTACTTGTATGTTGTCATCTTTGAGAAGTGTCTGTTCATGTCCTTTGCCCATTTTTTAAATAGGGTTGTTTTTTGCTTGTTAATTTAAGTTCCTTATGGATTATGGATATTAGACCTTTCTCAGATACATAGTTTGCAAATATTTTCTCCTATGTTATAGGTTGTTTCTTAACTCTATTGATAGTTTCTTTTGCTGTGCAGGAGGTCTTTAGTTTATTAGGTCCCACTTGTCAATTTTTTAGATTCACAAAACAAGTTCCTCTTGGCATATGAAAAGACTTAGACAGCTACACAATAATAGTGGGAGAATTCAATATCCCAGTGAGCATGAGACAGATCATTGAGGCAGAAAACTAACAAAGAAACTCTGGACTGAAACTCAACAGTTGATTAATTGGACCTAATAGACATCTACACAACATCCCAGCTAACAACCGCAGCATATATGTTTTTCTCATATGCAGATGGAACATATTCTAAGATCAACCACGTGTTGTCTCATGAAGCAAATCTCCATAAATTCAAAAAAATTAAAGTGATACCAAGAACACTCTTAATCAGTACCACAAAGACTTTTCAAAACCATACAAATCCATAGAAATTAAACTACTTGCTCCTGATTACTACTGAGTGAACATCCAAATTAAGGCAGAAATTTAAAAACATTTGAAGTTAATAAAAACAAGGACACAACTTAACAAAATCCCTGGGATGCAACTAAAGCAGTGTTAAGAGGAAAGCTATAGCACTAAATGCCTTCATCAAGAAGTTAGAAAGATCTCAAATTAACAATCCAATTTTGCACCTAAAGGACCTGGAAGACAAAGAACAAAACAACCCCAAAGCCAACAGAAGAAAAGAAATAACTAAAATTACAGAAGAACGGAATGAAATTGACATGCAGAAATCCACACAAAATATTGATAAAATCAATAGTTGGTTGTTTGAAGAAATTAACAAGACAATAGACTGGTAGCTAGATCGGCAAAGAAAAAAAGAGAAGATCCAAATATGTACTATCAGAAATGACAAGGATGACATTACAACTGATCCTGAAGACATACAAAAGATTCTTAGAAAATACTATTTGACAGCTCTATGCACACAAATTAGAAAATCTAGAGGAAGTGGATACATCCCTGGAAATACACAATCTCCCAATATTGAATTGAAAAGACATTGAAACCCTGAATTGATCAATATCAAGCTCTGAAACGGAATTAGTCATAAAAATTCTAACAATCAAACCAAACCAACCAACCAACCAAACAAACAAACAAAAAAAGACCTGAACCACATAGATTCACAGCAGAATTCTACCAGATATGCATAGAAGAACTGTTACCAATCCTACTGAAACTAATTTTTAAAAATTGAGAAAGAAGGCCTCCTCCCTAAGTCATTCTACAAGGTCAGTCTCAGCTTAACACCAAAATCTGGCAGAGATACAATAGAAAACTAGACTTTTGTATTGGGTTGTTCAACTTTTTATTGAATTGTAAGAGTTCTTAATATATTCTAGATACAGTTCTTTTTCAGATGTACATATTATAAATAATTTTTCCCATTCTATAGTTGCCTTTTATTTATGTAATGTTATCATTTAAAGTAATGAAGTTGCTAATTTTGCAGAAGTTTAATTTTATCATTTTTTTTTTAAGATTTGTGTTTTGCTGAAGTTTAATTTTGCTAAAGTTTATCAATTTTTTTTATTAAGGTTTGTGGAATTTTTGTTTCCTGAGAAATCTTTGCTTATTCTAAGTCATGAATATTTGCTCCTATGATTTCTTCTAAAAGTTTTATATAAAATATCTATAAAGATTGATGCTGTGCCTTCTTCGGTCAGAGGCATTTGACCCCCATGAGCAGCTGCATGAATGATTCGATGATGGCCGAATAGGAACAGCTCCAGTCTCCAACTCCCAGCGCCAGCGACACAGAAGACCGGTGATTTCTGCATTTTCAACTGAGGTACTGGGGTCATTCACTAGGGAGTGCCAGACAATCGGTGATGGTCAGCTGCTGCAGCCCGACCAGCGAGAGCTGAAGCAGGGTGAGGCATCGCCTCACCTGGGAAGCGCAAGGGGGAAGGGAATCCCTTTTCCTAGCCAGGGGAACTGAGACACACAACACCTGAAAAATCGGGTAACTCCCACCCCAATACTGTGCTTTAAGCAAACGGGCACACCAGGAGATTATATCCCACACCTGGCCGGGAGGGTCCCACGCCTACAGAGCCTCCCTCATTGCTAGCACAGCAGTCTGTGATCTA